>NW_022096247.1:0-28588 GCF_006542625.1 Nomascus leucogenys
CTTTCTTTCTTTCTTTCTTTTTCTTTCTCTCTTCTTTCTTTCTCTTCTCTCCTCCCCCTCTTCTCCTCTCCCTCCCTCTCTCTCCCTTTCATCCATGCTGGAGGGCAATGGTGCAATCTCGGCTCACTGCAACCTCCACCTCCCAGGTTCAAGCGATTCTCCTGTCTCAGCCACCCAAGTAGCTGGAATAACAGGCACTCACTATCATGCCCAGCTAATTTTTTTTTTTTTTTTGTACTTTGTAGAGTTGGGGTTTCGCCATGTTGTCCCGGCTGGTCTTGAACTCCTTACATCAGGTGATCTGCCCGTCTTGGCCTCCCAAAGTGCTGGGATTACAGGCATGAGCCACCACTCTTGGCCTCAGGCATGGTTTTACTGCAGGCAATTTTTTGTTTTTTATTAATCTTTCATCATATAAAAGGGAGCAGACTGTAAATAGCATATATAAGCATACATAGTAATACAGTCCTTATGGTCATATGGAAAAAATAAATGAAAGCTGGTGTAATGGTAAATGTCATTCAGTTTCCTCTTGATTCTGGGCCTTTTGGGTCTGGGTCCCTCTGTGCAGCCAAGGCAGGTCAGATGGAGAGAGATGGTCCAGACCTGGCCAAATGGGTTCTACACGAGCCTTCTGGGTCAACACTGCTTTCAATAAAGACCTGGGCTGTGACGACTCCAGCCGTGTTTCCACCACAGAGGGCGGAGTGCTCATAGTGGGTCCTTGGGCCATGGAGACCCCATTATACACATTGAACAACATGCATCAAAGCATTTCCCATCTGACACTGCCCAGGGCCCATAAAAGCTACAGCAGCACATAACCTTTGCCAGCATGAAGCCCGATGTCCTTTTGGTTTATCTGTGTGGATGAGTAAACACACTTACGCTCACCTGTGCATACCCTCACACCATAGTGTACACTGTCCACAGTGGCACCGCCTGCTACTGAGGGCTGTGCCTTTTATCAAGTCTTATTTCAAGCTGGCTCAGCATGAGGAAATTGTGTATGCAACACTGACTTTCCACTGAGTCACTCAAAAATTAGTAAAATCATTTCAGGTAGTGTGTGTTTTCTTTTTCCTGTTAATGAAGGAAGCTGTGAGTGCAGGGGCACAGAAACGAGCAGTTGATTTAAGTCATTCCAACGCATAAGCAAGTTCCAAATGCACTGAGAGGCGAGGAGGAGAAGATGCAAAGGGCGCCTTGGGAAGAACTGTTTTTGCTGTAAGCCCTTGGCGGCTCCCAGCATGCCCACTTTGATGGCATTCACCCCACTGCAGTCGTCGTCATCAATGTGACTTTGTTGTTTTAGAAGGATATGTTGTGGTCAGGGTTCCACCTGTCCTTCCCTAGACCACGGCCCTCCAGGCAGTTCTAGGCAGGTCCCAGTCAAAATGTACTGGGGTATAAACCAAGGACCAGGACCACAGAAACAGGAACCCCAGGGGCTTCCAAGGGAAAGTGCTGGCTGCCAGGTGCAGAATCCATAGAATTACCTACCACGGGAGCCAGCGGGACCTGCATATCCCTGGGGAGTCTGTTAGAATTTCCCCAAATACTGTAAAAGAGAAAAGTACTCATACTTTATCACGTGAAGACTAATGATGTCTAGGAGTTGACACAGAACAGGAGGACTCTGACCACCACAGGACCAGCGAGATGTGTCAGGACAGAAATGAGCAAGCTTGAGTCTCCGGGCACACCTGGGGAAAGAGTAATGCAAGGCACACCTCAGGGCTGTACTCACTCCTCAAGGCAGGCTTGGGTCCCCAGGGTAAGGGCGAAGAGACAGCCTTCCCGTATCACGTAGTGTGGATGGCGAGACTGCAGGGGATGTAGTCCTCTTGCCGGTGGGCTGCATGAAACAGCAGGCTTTGCATCTTTTTCAGGCCTGGGGTCTGGCCTTACCCCAGGGGCTTCTGTTTCACCCACAACAGACTCGCCTCCACACCGGAGACCTGGTCACTGCTGACAGCAGGGAGAGAAGCAGGCAGAGGGACCCAGCACAGCCCTCCTGCATTCATAAATCATATTTTCCAACGAACATCACGAACTCCGTCTCCTGCTCCCAGGAGGAAGCTCGGTCTCAGGAGTGGTCAATGCTGAGATGACAAAGCTATTGAAATCTGATCTCCATAGTTTTGAGGTCTCTAGTGTTGCCAGGAGACTGTGAGGAGGAGCTTGAAAAGAAAGAGGCACATGATGTTTCACACTGCTTTTCCCAAGGGCAGCCAAGGGACAGCCTCTGCATACTGAGGTAATTCTAGATGATTGGCTCCACGCTCTTCCCTCCTCCTTTCTAGTGAGTTTAGTGCTGGCTGACTGTAGAACACTTTATTCACAGAAGCAAGTAGAAAAAATTGTCACTCTTAATTCACATGTAAGCTCAGAGACGGGAGTGACCGGTTCTGGAGGGAAGTGCTAGGACTGGCTCATTGTGTTCTCATCAGCTGCCTCAGTGTACACGGAGGTGGATTTCACTGGTGTTCATACATGCTTTCAAATCCACAAGAGGCTCTCCGAGGGACAGAAGTGACTCACACCCACCGTAAAGCCATTTCTGTTGCCAGAGTCCCCAATCTCCAATCACCAAAAAATTCTCCACCAAGGGGCGAGCTCCAGCCATCTCACTTGTAATCAGTAGCATCGACATTGTCTGAGAAATATTTATTCTGTCCACTTTAAGCTTAATTTTCACAAACACTAAAAAGTAGTAAAATAGACTTTAGATTTTCCTCTAACTATATTTATATAGAAATCCCTGAGAAGGTAGCTGTCAACTTGAAATTCACTATCTACAGTTAATTAACATCAGGGTGCCGGGAGGGACCCTGAGCCCCATCCCTGTGCACAGCAGGGGCTGGGCTGTCATTGCAGGAGAGCAAACCTGGTCTCCCTTCTGTGCAAAGAGGAGGGGGTGGGAGGGGCACGGCGGTGGAGGAATTCTTAGCCATCAGCACAGATGCTGGCAGGCCTGCTGTTCACTCACTCTGGGGGCCTGGAGGTCCCACCATGATAACACCACATTGCCTCACAGAGGCCCCTGCTTTTCTGTCCTTGGTAGACCTCAGGATAGGTGGTGCCTGAGATCATAAAGAACTTAACCAACTGGGAGAAGAAAACAGGCAAAGGAAGGAAGTGTGAATGAGGAAGAAGAGATGAGGTAACAGGGGTGGGAGAACGTGGTGATAAAGCCAGGGGGACAGTGTGGTGGCAACTGACACGAGAGGAGAAGGGGGCCCATGCTCATCAGTCCCCTCCTTCCTGAACAACATGAGGGTACAGGGAGGGCAAGCCCTCAGTGAGTGAATGCAGCAGTTCAAAGAAACAAAAATAGACAAAAATAATAAATGTTCTCCTAGGACACCAGGCTTTTAGGGAGGCCACTGTGAGACCTCTGAATGCCCGATGCCCAATAGTGCTGAGGGGGTAAGTGACAAAAGCCTGCACCCCCCAGCCCTGTGCACCATCTGAGACCGAGGAGCCTGTGTCACCAGTACCTAGAGCTAGAGGAAAGGGCTTCCAAATGGCTCAGGAAGATGAGTGGGCATTTCACTCCACCTCTGGGACCAGATGACCACACCTCCCCTGAGGAATCCCTTACCCAAAATAATTGAACATAATAATGTTGCTTAAATATAAACTGGCTCAACTGATCACCCCGACACTGACCCCAGGACACCCCCCTCAAGGTGGCTCCAGTTCCTCATCATCTAGACTTTTCTCCCTGCCCTCCCAAACTCCCTGAGCCTGGCTGGAGGCCTGCTTGTCCCCTCTGCTGCCCACTCCAAAGAGGATAAGAAACCAAGAGCATGGGCTCGCCACAGGTCGAGGAAAGAGGCTTGGCGACACTTCCTTTGACTTGGAAAATTCCTCTACTAGCAAATCTGCTTCCACATGGCAAAGATGAGAAGTGCTGGGCCAGTAGCCAGGCACACAGCTGCAGAAGCTACCTGGACCTGCCTCATGGGCCAAAGGGAAGGGCTGCCCATAGGCAAGTCACTTCTAGAACGAGTCCAGAGAGACAGGGAGAGTCTGGGATCCAATCAGGGATGACCCTTCTTTCAGTTGGGCCTGGTGGGTTTTCAAAATCCAGTCTTTCCACTGGGGCCATACCAAAGCTCCCTGGGAGGTCAGGCTTCCCAGTCCCACCAAAGCCCCCCATGAAGCTGTCATTTTCTCTCAAGTTGCATACACTGGCCAGTAAAGGCAGCTTCTACTCACCAGGCAAGTGGCCAGCTCACCTTCAGATTTGCCAAAGAAATCTGGGTCCTGCCCCATACTTGCTGGCTTGGCAGGCTTTTCAAAATGCAGGTATCTCTGGAGCTGTTTTGTGGACACCAGGAGCATTACTTGACAAGCCCTGTGCTAGCCCCAGGGTACCCTGTGCACCTGGGTAAGGCTGGAACACACTGGGGACAGGGATCCAACATGTCCACTCTGGAACAGCGTGGGAACTGGAGAAATCGCCAGTTGTTTGCTGTCCTGCCATTGCTGTTCTACACATCCCTGGAGACTATGAGCATCGGTTACAGCGTGGTGGTGGCTGATCAGGACCAGAAATGTCCATTTTTGACCTGGAAGCAGCAGACACCTAAGGCTTAGGGTAGACGTGGGGGCTCCATACCATTCCCAGTGCCAACTTCCCATGGAGGAAACGGAAGGAATGTCTGGCCACCCACCCAGGGTCAGATGCCACAACAGCCCGAGCAGAAGCTGCCTGACACTGGCTGTTCCAATGACAATAGGACATCCTTGGGAAGGTGGAGCCATTTGTGAGAGCTCAGGATGGGTGTCCTGGAAGTGCCACTTAAAGGCGACTGAGGCCTCTCAAAATCCCTGTGTTAGAGCTGCAGCTCTCCATGCGGGCTGCAGTGCAGTCACCTGTGGAGCTTTAGGACAGGCCCAGGGCTCAGCTTCCCGGACCAGTGCCTTGAGAACTTTCGCAGCAGGGATAGCCGGCTTGGAAAGGCATGCCTGGGAGACCATGTGACACTGCCTGGCTGGGTCCTGGGCTGACAGAGGTGAGCGTGGAGCTCGTGGTGACTTGGTAATGCTGTGAATTATGTACGTGTGGCAGGAAGGTGCCACAATGCCAAGGCCCCAAGTCTTGGAAATTCCATGAGGTCCACATGAGGTTGAACTAAACACCAAGTGCAGTCCTCAAAGGAAAAATAAAAGAAATACCCACATAAGGGACTCTTTGGAACTGAGTCTGGAAGAGAGGGCTTCCTGGTCCACTCCAGGAGAATTTGCCTAAAATAAGTTTGCTTCCCATTGTATTCTCTTTGCTTGTTCTAAACATCACCTCCCCCCATTCCCTTAATTTGCATCGTTCTGGGCTCCTTACTCTTGTTGCATCCTTTTTTTACATTTTAAGGATGTCTGGATTCGATTTACTTAAGAGCATATATGGCTTAATTTTGTATTTCTGGTAATCATCTATTACATTTCCCGCATTTTATCAAATGACACGTTTTCCTCATATCTATTTTTAATATGTTAAAGATTTTGTATCCAGTTTATCTAAA
Source organism: Nomascus leucogenys (assembly GCF_006542625.1). Lineage (NCBI taxonomy): Eukaryota > Metazoa > Chordata > Mammalia > Primates > Hylobatidae > Nomascus > Nomascus leucogenys. The sequence continues at coordinate 5,535 of NW_022096247.1, forward strand.
ACTCCTTGATTAAAATGAGTTTAATTCTAGCAATACATACATGCTTATCTCTGCATTGTTTTATAATTTTACGATAAATGTTTTTCCCCAATATATGACTGTATGGATAATACTTTTTAAAAAGATACAATAAAATATGCTATGTCTTTCTCACTTGATCATGTGGCTGAATGAGTCAATCCCTCCATCAAATAGAAATATCTGGCATTACTTAATCTAACTAATGAAAACATCCATTGTGCACGTGCACCCACAATGAGAAGAAAAGACCAAAACAAACAGCCAAAAAGGAGAGAATCCCATGATTTCTGTGTAAACTCCTACAGATATCATAAACATTTATTGCTAGAAACAGTATTTTAAATGAAAGGTCTTCAGGCAAGTGTATTAAAACTGCCTTGGATACAAGGGGCCCTATCACTTGTAAAACTTGGCAAATTGGATAACAATTAAAAATACAAAATTACACAGAAAATACCCTTTAATAAATTGAGGTTTTTTTTGATTGAGACGGAGTTTGGCTCTTGTTGCCCAGGCCTGAGTGCAATGGCGCGATCTTGGCTCCCTGCCACCTCTGCCTCTGTTCAAGCGATTCTCCTGCCTCAGCCTCTCCAGTAGCTGGGATTACAGGCATGTGCCACCATGCTCGGCTAATTTTGTATTTTTGTAGAGACGGGGTTTCTCCATGTTGGTCAGGCTACTCTCAGACTCCCAACCTCAGGTGATCCGCCAGCCTCGGCCTCCCAAAGTGCTGGGATTACAGGCATGAGCCACCACTCCCGGCCTCATAAATTGATCTTTAAACAAATCTTAATTGAGGTTCTCTAAAGGGAGCCTTTTAGGCAACATGCCCACTACGTGTACTGATGGCTAGGGTGGCTGGTGTCAGGCGAATCGATGTGGCTCCCCCAGCCCCTTCCTGGGAGCATCCTAGAAAGACAGCGTGGAAACGCCCGCCGCCTGGTGGTCCCCGTAGCTGCCATGGTGCCCAGCCCCGCCGCCTCACCCTGTCCTCGAACCCCGTGTCAAGCGCCCGCGGATTCTCACGTCCTCTTCTTCCAGGGCGGCGGGCGCTTCTCTGCACCTTGGCCTGGCGCTTCTTCGGCGTCCTCAGCCTCCGGTTTCTCCTCCTTGGCCACCTTGTAAGGCCACTTGGGTATCCGCAGGTGGCCATGACCTTGGTGCTGCCCTTCCGCGCCGGCCTCTGGGGCTGGAAGGTGGGCGCGGGCGCCTTGCTGAGGCGGACCCCAGGCACCATGCCCGACCTCAAGCTGCTCCGCCGCAGGCGCCGCAGGGGCAGGAGGCTGGCCTTCCGCCGGGCGGGGTCGGCAGAGCCCCAGGACCCCGGCAGCAGGGCAGGTGGGAGGCCGGCTCTTGGGGAGCCCTCCCAGGAGCCCGCGGCCACTGGTCAGGGCCGCTTGTGCTGCTCTGTGCCCTCGGCTTCACCGCCTCCTGCGCCTGCCTCCCCATCCCCCGCCGCGCCCAGAATTTCCTGAGCCGCCAGGATTTCCTGCATCGCCAGCCGCCTCTTCCCCACGCACAGGGAGCACTCGGGGCACAAGGTCTGGCACGCGAGGCCACGGCGGGGCTGTTAGAGGCTGGTGGTCATCCTGACCATGTGGTCCAGGGCGCCCCGGTCCTCCGGGCCACGCACGGAGCGCGCGTCAGCGCGGACAGCTCGCAGTCCCTGAGCCTCTGCAGGCTTGGCCATGGAGCGGAGGCAACTCAAGCTGGTAATTTTCCCCCAACCGCTCCTGGCAGGGGCCTCCAGGAGCCTCTGCATGAGGCAGACGTGTAAGTGGCCACACTCTGGCGACATCCCACGGCGGGGCCCTCGCGTGGACACCTGCCCCTGCTAGCTCAGGGCTCCGATGCGATGGTTCGACCCTGCATGGCGGCTTTCACCCTGGTGCATGCATCCTTCAAGGTCAAGACCCAGGACATAGTTCAACAAGTAGTTGGTGGTGATAGCGTGCCCTGACTGGGCCAGAACAGCCTCTTTAGTAAAACAGCGCAGGAAAGTCATGAAACAGATCCTCAGCTCCTTTCTTCATTTTCACTTTAATTCTGTGATGCCTCTATGTCCCTCTGATGACATCTTTCCTGGGGTCTGGGACTCTGCTGTTCTTCAATGCCTACTGTGAAAGGTTCCTGGCCATCATCAGCCATGAAAACCTCAAAGCCCTCCGTCCTCAACGTGGATCCCTGGGCCAGTGGCATCAGCCTCACCAGGAAACCTGTTCTTCTGCTCATTCTTGGGCCCCACCCAGGCCTATTCAAAGAAAGACTCCAGGGGCAGGGCCTGGCAGTCTGTGTTTCCACCAGATCTGTGTTAAAGCTCAAATGAACCAGTCCAGGTGATGCTGAGGCAGGAAGTGCAAGGCTGAGAGCCAGTGTCTAAGGCAACTGTGCCCATGGGGCCAGGGGCAGCTCATGCCTGTGCAGCTATGATTAGGGTTGCGTTCCCTTCCCTGCCTGCCAGTTGACGTCAATTTGGGGGCACTCAGCTAAGGCCACCACGGTATATCCACAAAGCTGTGGTAGCAGGAGACATTAAGGCCAGTCTAGCCATTGTGGTCAGTCTCCTGTGCCTTCTCAAAGCTCAGCGCCCGCAACACCAGAGTCTGCAGCAGCCCCACTGCTCCAGGACGCCCTCCTCCAGGACGCTCTCCACGCCCTGGACGCCGTGCTCCTCCTGGTCCTGGAAAGGGTAGAAGGAATCGTCCCAGGCGATGCTGCGGGTGTGGGGCAGACAGGAGAAGTCCTGGAACTCTTTGTAGTCAGCGCGGTCCTCCTAGACCTGTGTTCCTAGGAGTGGGACAGCGGTGGCGGGGTCATGCAGCGCGCCCCGCCACCCTGCGGCTGGGTCCCAGCCAGCAGCACCACACAGGCGGCCGGAGGCGTGGGCGGGAGGGGGGGAGGCGTGGGTGGCTGGCGAAGGCTCTGGCCCGGAAAGCCTGGTGGGCGCCAAGGTCCCTGCTTCTTGCTTCTGTGTCCCCAGGGAAGCCCTAGCTCCGCCCCCAGCCCGGCGGAAACCTCACTTCTTTTACATTATTGTTTGTTTTTATTTTAATTTTTAGGACATTGATAAAATCACTTTCTGATTTTTGAGATTAAAAATTAAATAATTTTCAACTTTACCCTTTTTAAATGTTTCACTATTTTAATGCTTTTATTTTTTGTATACTTTAATTATTGTCATTTATATCTTCAATTATTATAGAAGAATTTTAGAAAAGTCTTTTCACATAATAAAGTCTAATTAATTAACTATTATTTATTCTCTCCTCTACCTCATATACGTACTTTAACCTTTTAGAACACTTTGTTTTGAGACTGTTGTTACTTATGTGACATTTTAACTATTATTCTTCACTCTTCTAGTGAATTTTTAATGTCATTCAAAGGGTACATCTTTCTATACTGAGAATTAAACATAGTTCTCAACAATATTCTCAAATTAGGAATTTCACCTTCCAATGGCATGTTACGTATGTTCTCCTTCCCTTCTAATGCATATTCCCCGCCCCCCGCCCCCTGCTAATTTTGTATTTTAAGTAGAGACAACGTTTTACCATGTTGAACAGGCCAGTCTTGAACTCTTGACCTCAAGTGATCCAGCTGCCTAGGCCTCCCAAAGTGCTGGGATTGCAAAAACAGCAACTAAATGCTGGAATGATGACCGGGAACTTGTCTAGAGTCTCCAGTGATTATCCTCCTTATAACAAGGCAGAAAGCCTTCCTCAGAATTATCTAGACTGACATTACTCATTGTCCAGACCTGTTAACAGACTCCTGCAACCAGTGCTGTGAGTCTCAAATGTGCTCCTTCAGTAATGCAGTAGAAGGCCTGAGTTTCCACATGGTAGTATCCTTCAATGCCTGGAGACTTTTAAGGCATAAGAACGTATTGACTCTATGAACTATATGTTTTGTAAAATGTCAGGTTATGTGAGGTGTTTGGACAAATTAAGTTTCAGGGTGATATCCACTATTGAGACAGAAAATTAGTCTAAAGAATTAAGACCTCAAAGTCCAGAATGAGAAAAAAATTGTTTTGCTTAGAGCCTCCTTATAATTGTCCTACTTGTTTTATAGATATAAGCACTAGAGGACAAGCTCTACCTGATATAGCTGGCCTAGACATATGCGGATTTAATTGTAGAAGAAAGAATTATACCTTTCAGGTAAAATGGCTACAAATAATAATTAGTTGCTGTTTTTGAGACAAGTTCTTACTCTGTCACTCAGGCTGGAGTGCAATGGCGCAATCAGAACTCACAGCAGTTTTATACTCCTGGACTCAAGCAATCCTCCCAACTCAGCCTCCTGAGAAGCTGGGACAACAGGTGCGCATCAACACTCAAGGCTAATTTTCTGTTTATTTTCTGGTAGAGATAAGGTCTTACTATGTTGCACAGGCTTATCTCAAACTCCTGGCCTCCAGTGATTTTTCTGCCTTGGCCTCCCACAGCACTGGGATTATATGTATGGCCCCTGTAACCAGCTTTAGATCAATTTTATTTAATACAGATAGCTTCCCAACTAAGAACATTTTATTAGAATTCTCTTAATTCAGCAAAGCGTTGTTATTACTGACCCAGTCTTCACTTATTTTCAGCTTAGATGCAAGAACAAAATTATCTTTCTGTTTTAATTTGTTTTATTTTTATTTTCAAGGTGCACAATATGCCGTTTTGAGATACATGTGCATAAGGAAATGATTACTATAATGAAGAAAATTAACAAATCGATCATACCACTTAGCTGTGCTTCTTTTTTATGATAAGAACACCAAAAATCTAGTCTCTCAGAATATTTCCCAAAAACAATACAAGATTATCTAATATACCTACAGGTTGTACATCAGATTCATTTATTCTACATTATGGCACCTTTACCACTGTTACCCTTCATTTACCTATTTTCTTCCCATGAATGTAACCACCGTTTTTAATGTATTGAACTTTTCAAAAATCGATTTCAAATATGAGTGGGACCATGAAGTATTTTTGTCTGTGTGTCTGTCTTATTTCACTTAGGAAACCTGCCATTTACATGTCTCCTAAATTTAGTACAGAAATAAAGTGCTAGTCAAGAATGTGTCTCAGTTTTGTTAGATTAATTTTTTCCAAGTTATCCTCTTTATCAATTTTTACTTTTTGTACTATCGAAGAGTGACAATTCTTGTATTAAAAGAAACTATAACCAGGCTATTCATAAATAACTTCTTTGAGAGATAAAAATCTCAGGAAGTTCAAGATTTCTGTATTAATGATTGACAATGTTCTTAGTGGTCTCTCTTAGACTTATTTCGATTGTAAGTAAGTCTTGGTGATATTCTAACATAAATTCTGACAGGTGAAGAGAATAAATAAATTAAGTATCTCTAGGAGAATCAACAGAATAAGATTATCTTGGTTAAATGGCTAAGAAAATATGGTAAATAGACACAAAAACTTTTTCATCTTCCAAAATCAGAGTCAAATACTAAGTGATGGTAAAGTAGCTAATTCTGTCTTCCTGCCAAAGTGAATGTGAGCTAAATTAGAAGAATGTCAGGAATAAATTTTTCCTTGAAATCTAACAACAAATAATGTAATTAAATTATGAGGCTTTGCATAGAGTTTTAGCATCAACAGAAAAGCTCACAAAACATAGGTGAAAATCAAAAAGGAGTGCTGGGTTGGAGCCCTGAGGTGAATAATTTTATCAGCTCAGATCACTTGGAAAAAGGCAGCGAGTCCAAAAGAAGCTGGTGATAAGCTTTCTCTCTGCTAACTCCTAATGTTCTGCATGAAATATGTGGAGACAGAAGAGAGACAGTTTATTATAGTCTACGTGATATACAGTGAAGGAATAAGAGAATCTTTCTGATAATTATCTTCAAAATTTGGAGAATCATTCCTATCAAAATCGTTCATTTAAGGGACTAAAATATAAATAAGATGTTTCTTGCCACATAACCCTCAACTAGCCAGGCTCTAAAAAGGATGACACTGGACACCTCGACAGTGGTAAAAAGCAGGGTTTACTCACTCTTGGATCACTAACAACTGGTGCTAACCTTAGGCAGCAGCTTATCTATTTGGTTGAGGTTCAGCTTTGTTTCATTGAACAAATCTCTTGGGTGAATTTCAGTTGTGCCAGTCATTTAATTTGTTTTCTGAATCAAATGATAAGAATAAATATGGTTTAGAGTGTAAACAGCATTCCCAGATACATTACCACTTAGTGTCCCATCTGCCTAATTTTGAACCTATAGGACAGGAATAAAAGCATTGTGAGAAACACCTGGTAATTTCTTCACAGCCAAATACTCTTGTCCCTCCTACTTTTCTTCTGGCTTTCCTGCTGCATGGGACATGGCAATAAATGGAAGTTTCCTGCACAAAGAGGTAAAATTCACTTGTTGAAGATGTCAGTCTTCTTCTTGACCAACTCCTATATTGGTACAAACATGTGAGAGAAATGCACCTTCTGAATCATTTCAAATTCGTGGTCTTTGTTAGAGCACATAAGCCGGTGCGCTAGGAGACGTAGCTATTACATTCTTTTATAGAATTTTCCATTCTGTATCACCTGGATTCTTATTTAAAATGTAAACAAAGTTTGTTCTTTGTACTGCATAAGGAGGTTTATACCACTTTATGCTTAGTAAGTAATTAAATTTATATGTCAGTTTAAATAAGGACAGCCTCCATTATTCTAAGTCTGTTCCTGTTCCCCATCATCTTATATAGGAAGCTTCCTCTTTCGATTATTTCTATTAAAAAACCTAAGACAATTGAAATCAACCCTGCAAAATTATGCTGCAATTATTTTAAACCCTAACATAATAGTGTTATCTTTGATATGAATCTGAAAATCAATTTATTTCTTATCTTTTGATAGATATTCATTAGTATGTTCTATCCTATTTTGTTACTTATATTTTGGAAAAGTTTCTTAATGTTAGAATAATATTTATACATATTAACTCCTCTACTTATCCATTTACTCATCTTATTTACTGTGTGATCTATTCTAAAAATTGCATTGAATAATTGTAATATATTAGCAAAGAAGACAAATACTGCCATTGCCCCCTTGGAATTTTCAATCTGCGAGTAATAAGTACAAGAGTTTTCTGAATATTATAATCTGATATAATATTCAGAGAAGATGTAATAGCAGAGCAACCCGGCACTGAAAAACTGTTGTATGAGCTGAAATGTGATTAATAACTAGGATGTTGAGAAACAATAAAGTCTGTGAGGTCAACTTAACTTGCTCAGACTTAAAAAGAAAATAAGCACGCTTTTTATTCTTTGTAAGATAAGATATCCACCACTTCATTATTCTACCCCAGGCTGGTTCAAATATACAACTAAGACAAATGATTTACAGTGTGTACAAACTGAAAACATACTCTCTGAAAAAGGAATCAGATTAAAAAAGAACTTACATTGTATGATTTTATTTACCTGAATGCAAAAACATAAAAAGTAGATTAAGTGCTGTCAAGGAATAGGGGAGGGTGAATGGAGAATAAGTGTTAATGTGTATGGGGATTCTTTCTGGAAGTGATAAAAAGTGCACAGGCAGTAGAAGCTCTGATGCCTGCACATAGTGTGATTATACTAACAATTCTCTGAATTAAATTTAATTTAGAACTATGACTTGCCACGGTAAGTGAATTTAGTCTCAAAAAACTAGTACAAAAGAAATTATTGGATGTTCTAGTAAAGATTCCACAATAATTTTTATTAATTAAAATAACTTAATAACAAATGTACAGATTCAAGGTGGTTTATCCATTTATAACCATAAAGTAATTACATTCCATGAAGTTACAATGAGCTCACAGGCTCTCACACTTAGGGTCTTAGGACACTATTTGCCTCATATATGGGACGTTCACAAATAAATCATCATGAAACCAACTTTTCATGTACAACCAAAGCAAAAAGAAAGGCCTCAGAGGGGAAGAGAAGGAGGAAGGAAGAAAACCATAGATTAAGAGAACCTTTAGAAACATCAAAAAACCTCAACAGATCCATTATCATAATCCAGAAACACCCCAACCCGACCCAGAGCATTTGCACATACTGAATTAAAGGTGGAGAGTCGGTGGAGAGACTACAGTGGTTGCTTCCTTTTTGAGGAAATTTAAAAAAAAAAATGTTTCATCAGAATCAATAACGATATTGGCATCTGCAGTCCTGAAATCTCTACAGACTCCCAGAATCCAGTTGGAGGAGAGGGTCACATCCACTCCCAGAAATGCCTGTGGGAGGTGAATGCTTTGTGCTCCCCACACAGCAAAGCTCTCCACTCTCTGGGGATCCATGGAGCACTGAGATGGTCATTCCAAATATCACATATCTCCATCCTCAGAAAGGCTTATATAGCAAGGAATCATTTCTGTGCTCAGAGCATTATCCCTGACAAGGAAAAATATTATATTAGTGAGTTCTATGTGGGACAGAGGCTCTGTGGCCCATTATTCACTTCATTTGCTCTTCTTCCAAGAAATACAGAAAGAAGGAAGGCAAGAGAGTTCAGCCCCATGCATCCATGAAGATGAAAAGTTATTACACCTCTACAGCCACATACAATTATGTATTATTCCTTAAATAGAGAAAAAACGTGACCATCTCACTGGGCCAAGTAATGATTTAATGTCTGTTTCTGCATATTTTGTTTCAGGAACATATCTAAAATGTTTTCTTTCTTCAATAGAAAAAACTTCTTGTATTATTTGTCTTTAAGATCATCAACAGGTAGATATCAATTTGCTGCGATGTGAGAATTTATTGGAATGTAAGTAATGCCTCTCATAGTCTCACACATATAAAATTTGGTAGAAATAAACACATGTAAAATTTATAAGTTTCTGAAAAGAATACTCTGGCTTTACATTATCTGTTTAGCTCCTGATCAATCTACTCTGGGTTCCTGCCCTCTGCTACTTAGACCTGCCTCTCTAGAATGAGCCTAACAGGGTTAAGTCTCGTTCACAGATCACTCACTTTTCACTTGTTACGGAATGTATCTGATGGGCATTAGAATTGTCCTGATTATGGATATATTTTAGTCATTTTCTTTGTTGATCAAAATGTTTCTGATTTTGTGGTAACTTTGGTAGATATGCATGTAAATGCCACATAGAATAGAAAAAATTAAAAAACCATTATGCCAAATCTAAGCCATCAAAATTGAATTTAAATTGAATAAACACCAAAATACTGATGCCACCATGAGAACTAGTGTCGTTCATAACTACATGATCTGAATATTCTTTTGTCCCTCTTATTCTGCATGATAAAGTGTGATATCTTTTACATTTTCATCAAACTGTAAGTCAGGAAATTGAGTTTCGATCATTGTAATACTATGCAGGTAGAGAAGATGCACATGTCTTGGAAAAGTATGTATTACCTACATGTCAAAACTAAAATAAAACTTAAATGGGAAAGAAGCCTCAACCAAGGGACCCAATAAGGAAATAATTTGAGGCTGGACTGCCAAGCAGCTGGCTCTTACCTCTGAAGTTGTTGAGCATGTCTAGGACTCCAGTTATGCTCCATGAAGTGAGCTCTGGGTTCACTGGCTGGGGCTTTTGCATCTGTGCAAAATCAGTCCTGCAAAAAAATGGCCTCAGCTATTGTTCCAGGCCCAGAGTTAATCACACAGTCATACAAAGGTATCACATTTTCATAAAAGATGTTTCCTCAGAATTCTGCCCGTTTTGGTTAACTGGTTGTACATTTTATTCCACACTCTAGGGTCCATAAGGATGTTACTTTTTCTAAATTTTACTTCCATAAAAACCCAATTTCCCCAGATATATTATTCTCAGACATTATAGAACTTCTAAAATCATTAAAAGTCATTGCCTCCCTCTGCCCATCACACCCCCTGAGGGTAGGCAGAAATCTTGGGAATATTTCAGAGAGCAGAAAACTCAGACAAAAAGCTTTGGGACCTCAGGCTGCAGTTGTCACGAATGCTAGTCAGTGTCTGACAGAGAATGTTCACTGAGACAAAAGGCTTTAATCTTTTGTGCAAATCAAAGGAGTCTAACTCCAGCCTGAGAACCCTGCTGCTGAGGGTCCCGAGGTAACCATTTTCCTGAGGTCCTTCCTAGAACTGGGTGTACGGTGATGGAGCAGGCCCGGGTCACTGAGGCTTTTAGGACCAAAACATCCCTCCTCAGCCCATCCTTAGGGAATCTCTCTCCTCCTTCTGTCTTTTTTTTGTTTTTTAACCTCTGACCCCTCTAGAGTAGAAGACTCCTCTATGATTCCTCAGAGTAATTTTGTATTAAGATCTGTGGGGTATGGCTGGTCAGGATGGATGAAATGGGAGAACAAACTTCCTAATGGCAAATTGTTTTTATGTATATTTTAATTCATACAAATTTTAAGATGAAAACTTTCCAGACCAAAGAGAAGAAGACCTCAGGCCCTCTTTTGAAACAAAATTGGAAATAGCCCCTGACAACGATGTTAGTACTCAAAATGTATACATCCCCTTCATTCACAAGAGAACAAACTTTTCCCAAATAGCCTTGTTTTTAGTGTAAACTCACCTTGCTGATACATTTCCCACATCCGGCAAAAAAACAAAAGATAATGTTAATTATGAGAGATTTTTCCTTCTGCATCTTTTCTCATACTCTTGTTTCTTTGTTTTAGTGTTTTAATAATGTATATCTTTTTTTTTCCTGCTAAGGAATCATTCAAGACTACATTAATAACAGAACCTCAACTAAACAATAAAAAGCTTCATCAGTGGGCATTAAGAAGAAAGGAGCTCAGCAAGAGATGGTGGAGTAAAGCAAAGATATCTAGGTTTCCAGTGTCATTAATTTCCTAATCTTATTTCCAAGGAAAGCTCTGACCCCATATGACAACTATTAAAACAAAACAGAGAACCATATGAGAAACAGTACATGGACACTGATGAGCAGCTTTGAGAAATCTTGCCCAGGCAAGGGGAAACCCCTCAATGTCTTCAGCAAATCACTGCTCTCTGGGAGATCAGAGTGAGGAGGAACTAGGGCATGTAAATGGATTACTAACCTTCCCCTGGCCTAGAGTTCTAATGATTTTGGATGATCTCTCTGTGTGGATAGTACTCCAAATTATATTGAAGAGAACTTTGTTATATGTTATCAGCTAAAATGGCAAAAATTTCCCAAAGATTATCAAAGTATGCAGTAATAAGTGAATGGAGAAATGTAATGGTGGAAGTCAGACAGCATGTGTCACTTAGCTTAGAGCAGTGACATATGCAGGTGATATTTGCATGTCCTGGCAGCACTGTCCAGCAAAGGCTTCCTGTCTCTGAGGATGGACCCTCCCTCTTCACCTGGAGCAGCTCCAAGTCAGGCATGCAGCATGTCTCCCACAGCTCTCCGTACATGTCTTTCATCCCTTCTAAATGTTGGGTCATTCTCACTTGACTGTCTTGTAGTTGTTGGAAAAGCTCTTTTGCTTCTCTTTCCAGTGCCTGCAATTGCAGTTGCTCCTCCTCTTCGAGAAATATATGCATCTTTTGATATTGAATACTGATTATCCTCTTCCTTAATAACACATAGTTCTGCAGAGACGTTTGGTTAAAAGGATTACATGTTCTCACTCTCAATAGAAAACTTCAAATAATTATATGCTGGGTGTAATCAAGCAACTTAGAAACTTTCTGCCTCACTCTTGCAAGGAGTCTTGAACATTTGCTATCTTCTTCTGTCCATCTTTTTCAATGTTCATATTCTCTCTCCCTTTTTAAATCAAACCTTTATAAAGACTCCTGGTTTCTGTCACTGTGACGCTTCTACACATTTGTTACTGAGTCAATTATTTCCTCTATTAATCTCTCTTTTAGGATTTTTCCATGTCTGATTCACCTACATGTTAAAAAAGGTTTAGCCATACACCATATTATGCAGTTTTTTTTTACTTGTACCACATTTTTACTCTATATACTATTCTATTTCTTTCACCTTCCTCACACCCAATCTTAGTGAAATGTTGTCTCATCTGCAGTGTCTGAAAAGGTTTATACCAACCTTCAAATTTGAACTAGAATACACATCATTCTGTTTATCCAATATACTAGAATTAATTTGGCTAGCTTGTGTGGGCTTCTCTGTTTGCAACTCCTATTATATCAATTGAAATCACTACATTTTCTTGGGAAGAAATCACTATCTTTCAATGGTAGTTTGAATTTAGCTAAAAATTAAAAGCTAACATTGTGTTTATTTGCATAAAAACAAAGAAAACATTTTCATTTTACCTCTAACGAATGAAATTTGCTAGTTTCCTGATTTAGATTGTTTCGTGTCTCTTTTGATTTTCCATAAAATAGTCCATTTCCTTTATAAGTTTCTCCTGCAAAAGAAGCAAGAAGCTTAGCAATAATGAAGACAGTATAGTAGATTTCATCCCCTTATCAATAAAAAAAAGGCTGTAATTGAAAGAAACATAAATTAAGTTAGAGTGGAGTGGTCAGATTTTTCCAAATTAAACACATTTGGTTCTAATAATTTGGATGTGAAAAGTGATAGAAACATAATAGAGAGTTTTAAAGGACCCTTCAGATAATATCATCAATTTTCTGAGAAACTGGCTTTTATATAATCTGACTTTGAACAGTGTTCTTGGTGCTGGCCACCTGCTCCACAGCTCCATTCTATATGTTTGAACAACGTTTCTAAGGAAACCTCCTTTAGTGAAGTCTCAACACAGCTATGATTAAAGTGCCAAATTAGTCAAACATTGAAAGGACACATTTATGTGTCATGATTGACATGGAATTATCACCACCTCCACCATCTGCATTCTCATCACCATCATTATCATAGGCCCTCTCATTCTTATTTGGGATTCTACATAATTCAAACTGCCTTAGAGGCATCACGTACCCTGCATTCCTCAGCAGCCCATCCTTTTGGGCTGTGGCTGTGAGCCATGTGCTCTGGTGACTCAGAGGGGCCCACAGAGCAATCTCTTGTCAGCCTCACAGAAGCTCCTTAGTCTCCTCATGGAGCACACCGATATTGTCTGAGCTGTTGATGTTCTGAGGTCTGGTCTGTCTGGCTAGGGAAGCCAGCTTTTTGAGTGCCACACTGGTGTTGAAGTTGGGCTTCTCTGAGATTTTTCTGCACAAAGGGCAGTGAATTGGTGCTCTGCCTTCTTCTGAGCAGAGGCAGAGGCAGAGGGGGCCTGCAAAAGCTGTGCCCACAGTCAATGGTGACCGGGTCTATGAGGTATTTCATGCAAATGCAGCAAATGAGCTCATTCTGGAAGACTCGCAGGGCATCTAATCCATGTTTCTGAAAATTAAAAAAAAAAAGTGAGAATTTCTTTCTCTTATTTTTATTTGCCCCGATGAAAAGGAAAAAAAGGCTGGCGGACAATTTTCCTTGTCTACTTGAGCTCTGTCCAATATGTCTAATAAGTTAGTTCCAGTACAAACTGAGACATAGTAAACACAAACATGCTGGATTTATAAATTTTCCCTCAATAGTCATCGAAGACTCAGTCCAGGACTCCCTGAGATACCAAGATCCTAAGATGTTCAAGTCTCTTATTAGTAAATGGTGTGGGATTTGTATGTAACCTAAACCTATCCTCCTGAATACTTTATGTCTAGATTACTTTGAAGGCCTAATACAATGTAAATGCTATATAAATACTTGTAATGCCATACTGTTTAGGAACAGCAAGAAGATTAAAAATATGTACATGTTTGGCAGGGCGCGGTCACTCATGCCTGTAATCCCAGCACTTTGGGAGGCCGAGGCGGGCGGATCACGAGGTCAGGAGATCGAGACCATCCTGGCTAACATGGTGAAACCCCGTTTCTACTAAAAATACAAACAATTAGCAGGACGTGGTGGCACCTGCCTGTAGTCCCAGCTATTCAGGAGGCTGAGGCAGGAGAATAGCTTGAACCCAGGAGGCGGAGGTTGCAGTGAGCCGAGATGGCACCACTGCACTCCAGCATGGGTAATAGAGTGAGACTCTGTCTAAAAAAAAAAAAAAAGTACATGTTCAGTACAGCTGCTTTATTCTCCCTGTAAATATTTTTTATCTGAGATTAGTTGAATTCACGGGTATGAAACTTATGGATATGAACAACAGTGATGCAAATGAGAAAATGAGACAACAGTCCTCGTGGCATTTTTGTTAAACAAGCTGTGCCCTCAATCATTCCCAGTTACTTAGACAAGCTTAAAGCCTGGGCAGGGATAAAAGCTGGGATGATTTCTGAGTCACTTATATAAGCTAATTAATGAAGAAGCACATTCTGAATGTCATCCTGTCTCTGCCATTCTATCTCTCTCAATGATTCCATGATGATAATATATGAAAGACACTCAGTATCTATGGTATTATTCTATACTCCCTGCCTCCAAACTCACCTATGAAGTTTGCTCAGACATTATAAATAAAGTAGCTTTTATCTAAGATTGATTAATCAGAGTGGACTGTCAACTCCTAAAATCATCAATCATTAAATTTGTCCTTTTAATTTTAATATCAAAACTCTTCCTTTCAATATATTAAATGTAAATAATATCTATTATTTTTAATTAGGAAAGTTTTTTCCCATAGTCAATTCAGATGATTAGAGAGAACACTTTCACATTCTGAAATAGCCAATGTTTCACCTATAATAATTAACAAGAATTAATCAACAATTAATTATCTTCTAAAATAACAAAAAAATGAAGATATGTATTAGGTTTTCCACTCTACGCTAGAAAATCCAGAAATGCAGTTAATGGAAGCGTGGCCACCAGTTCACCTCTCCCCTTAGTGACTTGGAAGTTGCAGCTTCTTGGGAGCCCTTGCCAGTTGGTTAGATCTATTGATCTTTTCTTTCTTTTTTTTTTTTTTTTTTTTTGTTGTTGTTGTTGAGATGCAGTCTCACTCTGTCACCCAGGCTGGAGGGCAGTGGCACGATCTCAGCTTACTGCAACCTCCACCTCCCAGGTTCAAGCAATTCTCCTGCTGCAGCCTCCTGAGTAGCTGGTATTACAGGGGCCCACCACCATGCCAGGATAATTTTTTTGTAATTTTAGTAGAGACCGGGTTTCACCGTGTTGGCCAGGCTGGTGTCTAACTCTAGACCTCAATCGATCTGCCTGCCTTGGCTTCTCAAAGTGCTAGGCTGCAAACATGAGCCATCATGCCCAGCCGATTAAATCTATTTTCAACAGCTTTCAAATCTAGTCTGCAAACTGCAAATTTTGAAGAGACAGCAAATAAGACCTTTGCAACAAGAATTTTCAAAGTAATTCAACATTTTTAACATTCACTTTGGTGAACATTATAACCACTACTACATGCCCACATTCTAGTGAACATTTTAGATATTTTATGGGTTCTATGATTGCATGAAACTATGGAAATATATCTTTTCACACTGAAGAAAAATCTAACAATACAGAAAACAGTCACATAAAAAGAATCAAATAGCAAGGGAACACAGACCATATCTTACAAACTGAAGATACTTTATATTGATTTCCTATAAAATCACTAAGACGGTTATTTGTTTGCTTAGAAAAGACCCAAGCATGCTGCCAGGTAAATTTAAAGTATTTTTAAGAGTAAAAGTGAGCATGATGGTTTTGCTGCACATTTTATACTCACAAGGCTACTATGAATGGTCTCAGTCTAGAAGCTCTGTAGACATCCAGATTAGAAGTAACTCCTGGTGCTCCAAAGCCCAGCAGCCACAAATCCAGTGGGTCCTCACTGAAGGGGAGAGAAATCTCTGGACAAGCATCCTTTGAAAGTGTATGGGCCCTCGAAAGACCACACCCACTTCCTGAGGTGGATTAGATTGCATAGAAACCGGTAAATTGGCTGATTAGGTTTATAAAGTATTGAAAACCACACTTGGGGGCTCAAAGCTCAACAGAGAAGTTTGGAATGAGATGCAAGAAAGTTGACTTAACAGGGTACTCAAAGAAATATTTTAAGTATAACAATTATTTCACTAAATATTATCACAAGCTAATTTTTGTTTTGTTTTGTTTTTGTTTTTGTTTGTTTGAGACGGTATCTCGCTCTGTCACCAAGGCTGGAGTTCAATGGCTCCGTCTCAGCTCACTGCAACCTCTGCCTCTCGAGTTCAAGCGATTCTCCTGCCTCAGCTTCCCAAGTAGCTGGGATTACAGTCGCCCACCACTACACTCAAATAATTTTTGTAGTTTTAGTAGAGATGGGGTTTCACCATGTTGCTCAGGCTGGTCTCAAACTCCTGATCTCAGGTAATCTGCCCACCTTGGCCTCCCAAAGTGCTGGGATTACAAGCGTGAGCCACTGCACCGGGCCACATGCTAACCTTAAAATTTTGTTTCTCACTCCATTTAAAAATTATAATTGCTTAAGTGCCTAGCAGTTATTTATCTGAATATGTTCAAAGATAAAACATCAACTGGGATTACCAACACATCTGTGCTGTGTAACTCTCTTGTTTAAAAAAGTATAACAAGGAACTTAATTGTGTTTCACAAAATTGTATATATAATGGTTGATACAATTAGCTGTTTTTCTTATTTTTACTATTTTATGACTATTTCCTAATGATGGATTTATATGAAAATAAAATCTGTTTTTTATTTATCCACCTTTTTGAATAATTTTAAAACTGAAACTTTACATATGTATGTACATAACTATCTATAACAATGCTATGCATTCATATTTTTAAAATTATATAATTAATTTACACAATAATAATATTATTACCTTTTTTTTGACATGCTCTCTCCCTCTGTCAACCAGGCTGGAGTGCAATGACACGATCTCAGCTTACTGCAAACTCTGCCTCCCAGGTTCAAGTGATTTTCCTGCCTTAGCCTCCCGAGTAGCTGGGATTACAGGTGTCTGCCACCGTGAGCAGCTAATTTTGGTATTTTCAGAAGAGATAAGGTTTCACCAAGTTGGCCAGGCTGGTCTCAAACTCCTGACCTCAGGTGATCTGCCCATCTCAGCCTCCCAAAGTGCTGGGATTACAGGCATGAGCCATGGCACCTGGCTGTTATTTACACAATAATTATGTCCATAATTATCTTTAATAGTGCATGAAAGTTATTTGTAACACAGTTGCCATACTAACAGATTTTGTTGTCTTTTACCATGATTTAATAAATCACCAATGTTTATACATAGTTGTATTCATAAATTATCTAATGTTTGGGGATTTAGGTCATTTCTGTAAACTTAAAATTAACAAACGTTCCTAGAAGTTGAAAAAGTAGCAATCTATATAAAAGTCGCCATTTACATATTGAGACATTTAAAAAATTATAAAATTCATAAAAGCCAGCATATCCTAGAAAAAGATGAAGTGGCTGTCGTTTTAATCAGTCCATGGCATTGCAAATTAGTATGTTTTCTGAAGTGTCATTTGATCAGCATTATGCTTCAAAAAATATATTCAATAAATTTAAGAAAAGGTAATCAGAGATATATATATGCAGACTTTTCCACAAATGTTGTTCTTTGAAAACTGATTCAAACACTTCTTAAAATGTTGCATATTATCTACCTCAGTGTAGAGAAGAAAGACTTTCTGGTATTCTCACTTCTCAGTAAAAATTTGATTCTACATTTTGTAGACCGCCCTGTATTAGACAGAAATAAACAATAAGCAACTTATGAGATATGAAAGAATAAAAAATAGTTGCAAATTTTAGTGCTAGAAGCTGAAAAAGTTATCTATTTTACTACAAGTGTGTTATCATGCAGGGTAGGTAAGAGAGAAAAGGCAGTATTTCCTTACCTAACTAAAAAATACTCTGTCATTTAAGTGAAAATATCAGACATTTATTGATCACCAATTCTGTGCTAAAAACTGTTCTAAGTGCTTCACATGTTCTAACTTACTTAATTGTTACAGCAACCCCATAAGATAAATAATATTTTATACTCATTTAAAGATTAAGAAACGTGAGAACAGGAAACTTTAATAATTTGTCCATAGGCATACTCTAATTAAGTAGGAGAACTAGGGTTTGAAACCAGGCAGTCTGTCTCTGAAAACTGTTTTCCTTTCAGTGACATTAAATATGTTGCCAAAGTATCTTCTTAAGCCACCAAATTACATACAATATTTTGGGGAGACGCTTCTTGCATGCTGGCAGAATTGATTGAAAGTTGACAAAGCTTTCAAGTATTGTGCAGGCTTTGGTCCACTTTTTTGAATAATAATATGCACACTGTCCTACATCTACCATACCGTCCAACCCTCTATCAATGACATCACAAAAAGCCTGTGGGCATGCTCGGCCAAACCCCATAACAAAGGCATTGTGGAAATCCTAGTGTGCAGTGCAGCTCTTCTTTTCAAAGCACAGAATGTCTCAGAGGGTCTCTTATGTGAGCTACTCTGATTACTCACAAAATAAGTGTCTGCTATGGACTGTCCTTACTGGCAGAGATTGGAGCCAAAATTGTAACAAACCTGCAAGTTCTGCACATGTATCCCAAAAATTAAAGTAAAATTTAAAGAAATGTGTAAAAAAACCAAGACTAAGTCCTTAAGGAGCTCATGGTCTAGTAGTTGATACAAAGGAAGGGACAGTCATCCTAAAATTCTTCCTAAAAGAAATGACACCTAAGCTGAAACCCAAAGGATGAGGGTAGTCTTATCTTTTCTGATAGTACAGTCTAAGTGACAGCAGTTGTCATGAGAAAAGATTTTGGGGCCTGGCATGGTGGCTCATGCCTGTAATCCCAGCACTTTGGGAGGCCGAGGTGGCTTGACCGGTCAAGCTGAGAAGTTCGAGACCAGGCTAGGCAACATGGTGAAACTCCATCTCCACAAAAAATACAAAAATTAGACAGGCATGAGGGTGCATGCCTGTAACCTCAGCTAAGTCTTAGGCTGGACGATTGCCCGAGCCCAGGAGGTAGAGGTTGCATTGAGCAGGGATTGTGCCACTGACTCTAGCCTGGGTGACAGAGTGAGACCCTGTCTCACACACACACACACACACACACAAAATATTAGTTCTGTTCTCTTCCTGGGTTGATATCCTTCTATTCTATCTAGGCCAGAATGCTTTCTGAAATGGAAATGTGCCTATATTCCTACCTGCTTAACCTTATTATGGGATTTTGATAAACTACAAGAAAGTAGTTACACTCCTCTCGATGTCAAACAAAACGTACTTGATGTATTTGGTGCTCAGTGTATGAATTTTTCTTCCCACAAATGCCTTGGATTCTAGTAAGGGTGAGTTCCTTGTATTTCCTTAACTTGCCACAATCATCCATACTTCTATTATTTTGTATAACATGATTACCTTGTCAGTGGAAATATAAATAAATAAAATTACTTTGAAGCGCTGTGGCATTGCCCAATAGAATTGATGATCCATAAATTTTATAACCCGGACATTCCAGTTATCGGAAGATACTGTCCGCAAAGAGAATCTATTGGCTATTTACATTAGGAGACATGTTCACAAAATCAAAATACAAAAGTCATTCCAAATGTACAACAGCAGAAAATGAACAAATATATATTATTATGCACCATTTATCCAACTTTGGGTTTTCCACTACAAACTGACTCTTGATTGTTTACATAAATAGATCTGGACTCTTTAAATATTTTTTTCTTTGCCACGTGTTAAGATGTCAATCTTTGTGAGTAGAAAACATTGGAGAGAAATTCCAAAAAAGCGCTTCCAATCTGCTTTGGAAATGACGCCTCCAGTGTCTGGCCCGGAGGGCATACAGGGATACACCAATGCCCAGATTGTGTAGTTGAGGCAGCTGCTATAGCAGCCACTTCCTGAAGTTCATGGTGGCCAGGAGAACTGAGCCGCCACGAGCTTCTCCTGATACTGCCCTTCGCCACATTTGAAGTGGAGCCTGTCTGGCATGACATTTCTTTGTAAACTGCTTTACAAGTGGCCCAGAAGGCAAGTTTGTGGGGAGCTCTGAAGTGTGGATTTAAAGCAAGTTGTTCAAGCGCAACAGCACAGCGACTTCTTAACATTCAGTGAGGCCAAGGGGTGAGGGGAGTCTTCATTGGCTACTCCAACTTCACCCTGGAAACAATGGCAATTCCTTATATGTGCTCATCACGTATTATTTAGACTTCTTACATTCTACTAGACAATATTTCCTTGCTCAAATGCTGTTATAATTAATCATTCTTTATATTAACTTTCCCTATTCACATTATTATATGTTTTCTCTGTCTTGACAGACCCTGAATCTTCCTTTCATTTGAATAAACGCTATCTATCTATCATCTATCTATCATCTATCTATCTATCTATCTATCTATCTATCTATCTATCTATATCTATCATCTATCTATCTATATCTATCTATCTACTTACTTATCTATCTGAACACTTAAAGACCAGTGTAAAAAAATCAAGTACCACAAAACTATACTTGGTATGATTTTATTTTTAAAAGTTCAAAACTACCTAAAGCCAAATCATGAAACATGTAAATAATATAGCCATGTGTGATAAAATTATAAAGAATAAGAGAGGAAATAAAGATAAACACAAAATTCACGGCAGTGAAAAAGCACAACTGTCATTAGTGCACGGGGAACCCAAAGATATTGGAAATGTTATTTTCTTAATATGGGTAGTAGGTTCACAAATGTTCATTACTATTTTTGTCTATACTTGTGTGTTATATTATAGTCTTTTACATAAATAAAATATTTTAATAAAAAATAATGATTTCTTATGCTATAGAGTGATTACATATACTAAAAGTGTAATTTAATCAGTGTCCCAACTAGTGCGCTGAGATAGCGATCCTCTCAGCCTTGGGAGGCCAGGCAGGGCGTGAGGCCTCTGGCTTGGAGCAGTTGTGCATATTCCGCAGTGTGCTCTATGACAAACGGATGTTTTCCCATGTATGAAGTGACATGGACACATTAGACTTGATTCCCTGAAAATGCCAGATGAGAGTTTTACGATATTTGTCCATTCCCCTTGGATTTAATACTGACTTTGATTCTTCCACTTCATAATAATCTTGTATAATTATAAATTTTGATTTGTTATTTTTAATCCACAACGAGAAAATAAAAGAAAAATATATACACCGACAAATATATGAACACTCACATAACTGTATATACTACCCATCTTTATTTCTAAAATACTAATTTTAAGATACATCAATATACCCATCATGATTCTTTCTGAGTGACATACCACACAAATTCAATATGGGTTCTCTAAGGAATCCTCTTAGGCTACTTGTTTCAAAGCCTCTGAAGCTGCCTGCCCAGTGAAGGCTGCAACAAAGCTTTCTCTTCACTTCTCCCTTAGCCTTGCATGGGTCCACTTTCCTTTCAATATCAAACAGAGTATTAGAAATTCCTGGAAATGACTCCCCTGAATACTTGCTGTGGCTGCTTGGAGCATAGATGACATACCTGTTGATAAGACAGTATACTGTTTGCTAGTTGCCCAAATGATATGGAAGAGAAACACAAGGGCACTCTACAATTCTAACACTGAATATTTCTAATTTAACAATTTGAACCAGCCACTTGTCAACTAAACTTCCACATTAAATAACTCTAAAGACTAATATGGTCAGGCGCAGTGTCTCCAGCCTGTAACCCCAGCATTTTGGGAGGCCAATGTTGGCGGATCATGAGGTTAGGAGTTCGAGACTAGCCTGGAAAGCATGGTGAAACCCCGTCTCTACTAAAAATACAAAAAATTAGCCAGGCATGGTGGCACATGTCTGTTGTCCTAGGTACTCAGGAGTCTGAGGCAGGAGAATTGCTTGAACCCGGCAGGTAGAGGTCACAGTGAGCTGAGATCATGCCACGCCACTGCAATCCAGGCTGGGCTACAAAACAAGGCTCCATCCTTTAAAAAATAAATAAATAAATAAAATGGAAAAGACTAGTTTATGAAATATGTGTTAATTAATAATATTTGACTTCGAACAAATAACCTAAAGTGGTAAGTGCTTCAATGCTACAACAGTAACAACGATAAGGTAACCACAGCAATCGTGCTTGGTAATAAAGTATTTACTTACAATTTTTCTAATTCTTCAAGATAAACTACACACAGTTGATATTAGTATTTCCCAGAGGAGGAAACTGAGGTCTGAGAAATCAAGTTGCTAAATGGTTTGTCTCAAGGCACATTACAAGTAAATGCTGATTTTTTAATATATCATAATAAATGATAGCACAACTGTGATCCTTAAAGTCCTGTTTTTGATTAGTCAACCATCTATTGTGTTTTTTTGTCCTTTTTAAAAAAGCCACACTACCATGTTAGAATACTTAAATAAAACATGAAGAAACATCAAAAATAATTTTGTAATGTCTCATATGACCACGACAGACGAATGTTTTATGGAACGGGCAAAGACATTTTCATGTCATAGACCTAGAAAGGAAGGACAAACTGAAGAGAAAAATAAGGCCAGGAGCGGTGTCTCATTACTGTAATTCCATAAATTTGGGAGGCTTAAGTGGGAGAATTGCTTGAGGCCAGGAGTTTGAGACCATCCTGGGCAACATAGGGACACCCTGTCTCAACAAATGAAAGTACAAATATTAGCTGGGCACTGTGGCACGTGACTGTAGTCCTAGCGATTTTGGAGGCTGTGGTGGAAAGATTGATCAAGCCCAAGGAGTTTGAGGCTGCAGTGAGGTAAGATTGCACACTGAACTCCAGCTTGGGAGACAGTGTGAGAACCTGTCTCTTAAGAACAACGACAAAATAAGCTGGGGCGATGGGTAAATTAAAAATATGCTGCCATTGGCCAACCAATCGAACTGTTTGAAACATGCTCTTACTCCCAAGCCAGACACTTTGATAATCCCTGGACAGAAAGATGGAGCCAATTCTGGCTCCATCTTTCAATACATGTAAGATCAATCTGGGGATAGTCAATGTTTGGCTGAAAAAATTACAGTAGTCAAGATTTAGGAAGAAAAACACCTCTAAATGTCAAAAAAATGAAAAAGAACAAATAAAGATGTTGATTGATTATACACCTTACGTATAGAGGGATTACTGGGTT
>NW_022096248.1:0-26899 GCF_006542625.1 Nomascus leucogenys
GTTAGTTGAATGCGCAGAAGAGAAAGAATTTTCACAGAATGCTTCTGTGTAGTTTTTATCTGAAGATATCCCTTTATCCACTATTGGCCCTTTAGCGGTCGGAATATCAACTTGCAATTTCTACAGAGAGAGTGTTTCAGAACTGCCCAATCAAAAGTCAGCTTCAGCTCTGTTAGTTGAATGGACAGAAGAGAAAGAAGTTTCACAGAATGCCTCTGTGTAGTTTTTACTTGAAGATATCCTTTTCCACTATAGGCCCCTTAGCGCTCCGAATGTCCACTTGCAGTTTCTACAGAAAGAGTGTTTCAGAACTGCTCGATGAAAAGTAAGCTTCAAATCTGTTAGTTGAATGCACAGAACAGAAAGAAGTTTCACAGAATGCTTCTGTGTAGTTTTTATTTGGAGATATTTCTTTTTCCACTACAGGCTCCTTAGCACTCTGAATATCAACCTGCAGTTTCACAGAAAGAGTGTTTCAGAACTGCTCATTCAAAAGCAGCTTCAACTCTGTTAGTTGAATGGACAGAAGAGAAAGAAGTTTCACAGAATGCTTCTGTGTTGTTTTTATTTGAAGATATTCCTTTCCACTATAGGACCCTTAGCGTTCAGAATATCCACATGCAGTTTCTACAGAAAGAGGTTTCAGAACTGCTCAATCAAAAGTAAGCTTCAACACTGTTAGTTGAATGCACAGAACAGAAAGAAGTTTCACAGAACGCTTCTGCGTAGTTTTTATTTGGAGATATTTCTTTTTCCACTATAGGCCCTTAGCGCTCCAAATGTCCGCTTCCAGATTATACAGAAAGAGAGTTTCAGAACTGCTCAAGCAAAGGTAAGTTTTAACTATGTTAGTTGAATGCACAGAACAGAAGTCTTTTCACAGAATGCTTTTGTGTAGTTTTTATTTGAAAGTATACCTTTTTCCACTATAGGCCCCATAGCTCTGAATTTTCACTTCCAGTCCTACAGAAAGACGTTTTCAGAACTGCTCAATCAAAAGTAAGCTTTAGATCTGTTGTTGAATGCACAGAACAGAAAGAAGTTTCACAGAATGCTTCTGTGTAGTTTTTTTTGGTGATATTTCTTTTTGCACTGTAGCTCACTTAGCGCTCCGAATGTCCACTTGCAGTTTCTACAGAAAGGGTGTTTCAGAACTGTTCAATCAAAAGTAAGCTTCAAATTTGTTAGTTGAATGCACAGAACAGAAAGAACTTTCACAGAATGCTTCTGTGTAGTTTTATTTGAAGATATCCCTTTTTCCACTATACGCCCTTTAGAGCTCCGAATGTCCACTTGCAGTTTCTACAGATAGAGTGCTTCAGAACTGCTCAATCAAAAGTAAGCTTCAAATCTGTTAGTTGAATGCACAGAACAGAAAGAAGTTTCACAGAATGCTTCTGTGTAGTTTTTATCTGAAGATATCCCTGTATCCACTATTGGCCCTTTAGCGTCGGAATATCAACTTGCAATTTCTACAAAGAGTGTTTCAGAACTGCCCAGTCAAAAGTCAGCTTCAACTCTGTTAGTTGAATGGACAGAACAGAATGAAATTTCACAGAATGCCTCTGTGTAGTTTTTATTTGAAGATATTCCTTTTTCCACTGTAGGCCCCTTAGCGCTCCGAATGTCCACTTGCAGTTTCTACAGAAAGAGTGTTTCAGAACTGCTCAATGAAAAGTAAGCTTTAGCTCTGTTTGTTGAATGCACAGAACAGAAAGAATTTTCACAGAATGCTTTGTGTAGTTTTTATTTCGTGATATTCTTTTTGCACTGTAGGACCCTTAGCGCTCTGAATGTCCACTTGCAGTTTCTACAGAAAGAGTGTTTCAGAAATGCTCAATCAAAAGTAAGCTTCAACTCTGTTAGTTGAATGCCCAGAACAGAAAGAACTTTCACAGAATGCTTCCGTGTAGTTTTTATTTGAGATATTCCTTTTCCACTATAGGCCCTTAGCGCTCGAATGTCCACTTGCAGTTTCTACAGAAAGAGTGTTTCAGAACTGCTCAATCAAAAGTAAGCTTCAACTCTGTTAGTTGAATGCACAGAACAGAAAGAAGTTTCACAGAATGCTTCTGTGTAGTTTTATTTGGAAGATATTTCTTTTTCCACTAAGGCCCTTAGCACTCGAATATCAACTTGCAGTTTCACAGAAAGAGTGTTTCAGAACTGCTCAATCAAAAGTAAGCTTCAACTCTGTTAGTTGAATGACAGAACAGAAAGAAGTTTCACAGAATGCTTCTGTGTGTTTTTATTTGAAGATATTCCTTTTTCCACTATAGGCCCTTAGCGTTCGAATGTCCACTTGCAGTTTCTACAGAAAGAGGTTTCAGAACTGCTCAATCAAAAGTAAGCTTCAACACTGTTAGTTGAATGCACAGAACAGAAAGAAGTTTCACAGAATGCTTCTGTGTAGTTTTTATTTGAGATATTCTTTTTCCACTATAGGCCCTTAGCGCTCGAATGTCGCTTCCAGTTTCTACAGAAGAGAGTTTCAGAACTGCTCAATCAAAAGTAAGCTTTAACTCTGTTAGTTGAATGCACAGAACAGAAGTTTCACAGAATGCTTTGTGTAGTTTTTATTTGAAGATACCTTTTTCCACTATAGGCCCCATAGCGTTCTGAATTTCACTTCCAGTTTCTACAGAAAGACGTTTTCAGAACTGCTCAATCAAAAGTAAGCTTCAATCTGTTTAGTTGAATGCACAGAACAGAAAGAAGTTTCACAGAATGCTTCTGTGTAGTTTTTATTTGGGATATTTCTTTTTCCACTGTAGGCTCACTTAGCGCTCGAATGTCCACTTGCAGTTTCTACAGAAAGGTGTTTCAGAACTTCAATCAAAAGTAAGCTTCAAACTTGTTAGTTGAATGCACAGAACAGAAAGAAGTTTCACAGAATGCTTCTGTGTAGTTTTATTTGAAGATATCCTTTTTCCACTATAGGCCCTTAGAGCTCCGAATGTCCACTTGCAGTTTCTACAGAAGAGTGTTTCAGAACTGCTCAATCAAAAGTAAGCTTCAATCTGTTAGTTGAATGGCAGAACAGAAAGAATTTTCACAGAATGCTTCTGTGTAGTTTTTATTCTGAAGATATCCCTTATCCACTATTGGCCCTTTAGCGTCGGAATATCAACTTGCATTTCTACACAAAGAGTGTTTCAGAACTGCCAGTCAAAAGTCAGCTTCAACTCTGTTAGTTGAAGGACAGAACAGAATGAAATTTCACAGAATGCTTCTGTAGTTTTATTTGAAGAATTCCTTTTTCCACTGTAGGCCCCTTAGCGCTCCGAATGTCCACTTGCAGTTTCTACAGAAAGAGTGTTTCAGAACTGCTCAATGAAAAGTAAGCTTTAGCTCTGTTTGTTGAATGCACAGAACAGAAAGAATTTTCACAGAATGCTTCTGTGTAGTTTTTATTTGTGATTTCTTTTTGCACTGTAGGCCCTTAGCGCTCGAATGTCCACTTGCAGTTTCTACAGAAAGAGTGTTTCAGAAATGCTCAATCAAAAGTAAGCTTCAACTCTGTTAGTTGAATGCCAGAACAGAAAGAACTTTCACAGAATGCTTCGTTGTAGTTTTTATTTGGAGATATTCCTTTTCTACTATAGGCCCTTAGCGCTCGGAATGTCAACTTGCAGTTTCTACAGAAATAGTGTTTCAGAACTGCTCAATCAAAAGTAAGCTTCAATTCTGTTAGTTGAATGCACAACAGAAAGAAGTTTCACAGAATTCTTCTGTGTAGTTTTATTTGAAGATATCCTTTTTCCACTGTAGGCCCTTTAGCACTCGGAATGTCAACTTTGCAATTTCTACCGAAAGAGTGTTTCAGAACTGCTCAATCAAAAGTAAGCTCAACTCAGTTGAATGGACAGAACAGAAAAAGTTTCACAGAATGCTTCTGTGTAGGTTTTATTTGAAGATATCCCTTTTTCCTCTCTAAGCCCCTTAGTGGTCGGAATGTCCACTTGCAGTTTACTACAGAAAGAGTGTTTCAGAACTGCTCAATCAAAAGTAAGCTTCACTCTGTTAGTTGAATGCCCAGAACAGAAAGAACTTTCACAGAATGCTTCGTGTAGTTTTTATTTGGAGATATTACCTTTTCTAACTATAGGAATCCTTAGCGCTCGGAATGTCAACTTGCAGTTTCTACAGAAATAGTGTTTCAGAACTGCTCAATCAAAAGTAGCTTCAATTCTGTTAGTTGAATGCACAGAACAGAAAGAAGTTTCACAGAATTCTTCTGTGTAGTATTATTTGAAGATATCCCTTTTTCCACTGTAGGCCCTTTAGCACTCGGAATGTCAACTTTCAATTTCTACCGGAAAGAGTGTTTCAGAACTGCTCAATCAAAAGTAAGCCTCAACTCAGTTGAATGGACAGAACAGAAAGAAGTTTCACAGAATGCTTCTGTGTAGGTTTTATTTGAAGATATCCCTTTTTCCTCTCTAAGCCCCTTAGTGGTCGGAATGTCCACTTGCAGTTTATACAGAAAGAGTGTTTCAGAACTGCTCATCAAAAGTAAGCTTCAACTCAGTTAGTTGAATGCGCAGAAGAGAAAGAATTTTCACAGAATGCTTCTGTGTAGTTTTTTATCTGAAGTATCCCTTTATCCACTATTGGCCCTTTAGCGGTCGGAATATCAACTTGCAATTTCTACAGAGAGAGTGTTTCAGAACTGCCAATCAAAAGTCAGCTTCAGCTCTGTTAGTTGAATGGACAGAAGAGAAAGAAGTTTCACAGAATGCCTCTGTGTAGTTTTTACTTGAAGATATTCTTTTTCCACTATAGGCCCTTAGCGCTCCGAATGTCCACTTGCAGTTTCTACAGAAAGAGTGTTTCAGAACTGCTCGATGAAAAGTAAGCTTCAACTCTGTTAGTTGAATGCACAGAACAGAAAGAAGTTTCACAGAATGCTTCTGTGTAGTTTTTATTTGGAGATATTTCTTTTTCCACTACAGGCTCCTTAGCACTCTGAATATCAACTGCAGTTTCCACAGAAAGAGTGTTTCAGAACTGCTCATTCAAAAGGCAGCTTCAACTCTGTTAGTTGAATGGACAGAAAGAAAGAAGTTTCACAGAATGCTTCTGTGTTGTTTTTATTTGAGATATTCCTTTCCACTATAGGACCCTTAGCGTTCAGAATGTCCACATGCAGTTTCTACAGAAAGAGGGTTTCAGAACTGCTCAATCAAAAGTAAGCTTCAAACTGTTAGTTGAATGCACAGAACAGAAAGAAGTTTCACAGAATGCTTCTGCGTAGTTTTTATTTGGAGATATTTCTTTTTCCACTATAGGCCCTTAGCGCTCCGAATGTCCGCTTCCAGATTCTACAGAAAGAGAGTTTCAGAACTGCTCAATCAAAGGTAAGTTTTAACTATGTTAGTTGAATGCACAGAACAGAAAGTCTTTTCACAGAATGCTTTTGTGTAGTTTTTATTTGAAAGTATACCTTTTCCACTATAGGCCCCATAGCGTTCTGAATTTTCACTTCCAGTTCCTACAGAAAGACGTTTTCAGAACTGCTCAATCAAAAGTAAGCTTTAGATCTGTTTGTTGAATGCACAGAACAGAAAGAAGTTTCACAGAATGCTTCTGTGTAGTTTTTATTTGGTGATATTTCTTTTTGCACTGTAGGTCACTTAGCGCTCCGAATGTCCACTTGCAGTTTCTACAGAAAGGGTGTTTCAGAACTGTTCAATCAAAAGTAAGCTTTAAATTTGTTAGTTGAATGCACAGAACAGAAAGAACTTTCACAGAATGCTTCTGTGTAGGTTTTATTTGAAGATATCCCTTTTTCCACTATACGCCCTTTAGAGCTCCGAATGTCCACTTGCAGTTTCTACAGAAAGAGTGCTTCAGAACTGCTCAATCAAAAGTAAGCTTCAACTCTGTTAGTTGAATGCTCAGAACAGAAAGAATTTTCACAGAATGCTTCTGTGTAGTTTTTATCTGAAGATATCCCTGTATCCACTATTGGCCCTTTAGCGGTCGAATATCAACTTGCAATTTCTACACAAAGAGTGTTTCAGAACTGCTCAGTCAAAAGTCAGCTTCAACTCTGTTAGTTGAATGGACAGAACAGAATGAAATTTCACAGAATGCCTCTGTGTAGTTTTTATTTGAAGATATTCCTTTTTCCACTATAGGCCCCTTAGCGCTCCGAATGTCCACTTGCAGTTTCTACAGAAAGAGTGTTTCAGAACTGCTCAATGAAAAGTAAGCTTTAGCTCTGTTTGTTGAATGCACAGAACAGAAAGAATTTTCACAGAATGCTTTGTGTAGTTTTTATTTCGTGATATTTCTTTTTGCACTGTAGGACCCTTAGC
Source organism: Nomascus leucogenys (assembly GCF_006542625.1). Lineage (NCBI taxonomy): Eukaryota > Metazoa > Chordata > Mammalia > Primates > Hylobatidae > Nomascus > Nomascus leucogenys. Next base: position 6,324 of record NW_022096248.1, read on the forward strand.
GCTCTGAATGTCCACTTGCAGTTTCTACAGAAAGAGTGTTTCAGAAATGCTCAATCAAAAGTAAGCTTCAACTCTGTTAGTTGAATGCCCAGAACAGAAAGAACTTTCACAGAATGCTTCCGTGTAGTTTTTATTTGGAGATATTACATTTTCAACTATAGGAACCTTAGCGCTCCGAATGTCAACTTGCAGTTTCTACAGAAATAGTGTTTCAGAACTGCTCAATCAAAGTAAGCTTCAACTCTGTTAGTTGATTGCACAGTACAAAAAGTAGTTTCACAGAATGCTTCTCTGTAGTTTTTAGTTGGAGATATTTCTTTTTCCACTGTAGGCCACTTAGCGCTCCCGAATGTCCACTTGCAGTTTCTACAGAAAGGGTGTTTCAGAACTGCTCAATCAAAAGTAAGCTTCAAATTTGTTAGTTGAATGCACAGAATAGAAAGAACTTTCACAGAATGCTTCTGTGTTGGTTTTATTTGAAGATATCCGTTTTTCCACTATACGCCCCTTAGAGCTCCGAATGTCCACTTGCAGTTTCTACAGAAAGAGGGTTTCAGAACTGCTCATTCAAAAGTCAGCTTCAACTCTGTTAGTTGAATGCACAGAACAGAAAGTCTTTTCACAGAATGCTTTTGTGTAGTTTTTATTTGAAAGTATATCTTTTTCCACTATAGGCCCCATAGTGTTCTGAATTTTCACTTCCAGTTTCTACAGAAAGACGTTTTCAGAACTGATCAATCAAAAGTAAGCTTTAGCTCTGTTTGTTGAATGCACAGAACAGAAAGAAGTTTCACAGAATGCTTCTGTATAGGTTTTATTTGAAGATAACCCTTTTTCCACTATAGGCCCCTTAGCGCTCCGAATGTCCACCTGCAGTTTCTACAGAAAGGGTGTTTCATAACTGCTCAATCAAATGTAAGCTTCAACTGTGTTAGTTGAAGGCACAGAACAGAAAGATGTTTCAAAGAATGCTTCTGTGTACTTTTTATTTGAAGATATTCCTTTTTCCACTATTGGCCCATTAGCGCTCCTAAGGTCCACTTGCAGTTTCTACAGAAAGTGTGTTTCAGAACTGCTCACTGAAAAGTACGCTTCAAATCTGCTAGTTGAATGCACAGAACAGAAAGATGTTTCACAGAATGATTCTGTGTAGTTTTTATTCGAAGATATCCTTTTTTCCACTATAGGCCCTTTAGCGCAAGGAATGTCAACTACCAGTTTCTACAGAAAGAGTGTTTCAGAACTGCACAATCAAAAGTAAGGTTCAACTCTGTTAGTTGAAAGGACGGAAAGAAAGAAATTTCACTGAATGCTTCTGTTTAGTTTTTATTTGAAGATATTCCTTTTTCCACTATAGGCCCCTTAGCGCTCCGAGTATCCATTTGCAGTTTCTACAGAAAGAGTGTTTCATAACTGCTCAATCAAAAGTAAGCTTCAACTCTGTTAGTTGAATGCACAGAACAGAAAGAAGTTTCACAGAATGCTTCGGTGTCGTTTTTATTTGGAGATATTCCTTTTTCCACTGTAGGCCACTTAGCGCTCCGAATGTCCACTTGCAGTTTCTATAGAAAGGGTGTTTCATAACTGCACCATCTAAAGTAAGCTTCAAATCTGTTAGTTTAATGCACAGAACAGAAAGAAGTTTCACAAAATGCTTCTCTGTAGTTTTTATTGGAAGATATCCCTTTTTCCACTATAGGCCCTTTAGCGCTCGGAATGTCAACTTGCAGTTTCTACAGAAAGAGTGTTTCAGAACTGCTCAATCAAAAGTTTGCTTCAACACTGTTAGTTGAATGGACGGCACTGAAAGAAGTTCCACAGAATGCTTCTGTGTAGTTTTTATTTGAAGATACTCCTTTTCCCCTTTAGGCCCTTTAGCGCTCGGAATGTCCAATTGCAGTTTCTACAGAAAGAGTGTTTCAGAACTGCTCAATCAAAAGTAAGCTTCAATCTTGTTAGTTGAATGCACAGAACAGAAAGAAATTTCACAGAATGCTTAGGTGTAGTTTTTATTTGGAGATATTACTTTTTACACTATAGGCCCCTTCGCGCTCCGAATGTCCACCTGCAATTTCTACGGAAAGGGTGTTTCAGAACTGCTCAATCAAAAGTAAGCTTCAACTCTGTTAGTTTAATGCACAGAATAGAAAGGAGTTTCACAGAATGCTTCTGTGTAGTTTTTATTTGAAGATATCCCTTTTCCAATATAGGCCTTTAGCACTCGGAATGTCAACTTTCAGTTTCTACCGGAAAGAGTGCTTCAGAACTGCTCAATCAAAAGTAAGCTTCAACTGTGTTAGTTGAATGGACAGAACAGAAAGAAGTTTCACAGAATGGTTCTGTATAGGTTTTATTTGAAGATATACCTTTTTCCACTATAGGCCCCTTAGCGCTCCGAATGTCCGCTTGCAGTTTCTACAGAAAGAGTGTTTCAGAACAGCTCAATCAAAACAAAGCTGCAACTCTGTTAGTTGAATGCGCAGAACAGAAAGAATTTTCACAGAATGCTTCTGTGTAGTTTTTATCTGAAGATATCCCTTTTTCCACTATAGGCCCCTTAGCGCTCCGAATGTCCACTTGAAGTTTCTACAGAAAGAGTGTTTCAGAACTGCTGAATCAAGAGCTTCAAGTCTGTTAGTTGAATGCAGAGAACAGAAGGAAGTTTCACAGAAGCTTCTGTGTAGTTTTTATTTTAGATGTTACTTTTTGCACCATAGGCTCCTTAGCGCTCGGAATGTCAACTTTCAGTTTCTACAGAAAGAGTGTTCCAGAACTGCGCAATCAAAAGTCACCTTCAACACATTTAGTTGAATGGACAGAACAGAAAGAAGTTTCAGAGAATGCTTCTGTGTAGTTTTTATTTGAAGATATTCCTTTTTCCACTGTGGTCCCATTAGCCCTCCGATTGTCCACTTGCAGTTTCTACAGAAAGGGTGTTTCAGAACTGCGCAATCAAAAGTAAGCTTCAACTCCGTTAGTTGAATGCACAGAACAGAGGAAGTTTCACAGAATGCTTCTGTGTAGTTTTTGTTTGAAGATATCCCTTTTTCCACTATGGGCCCTTTAGCACTCGGAATGTCAACTTGCAGTTTCTACAGAAAGAGTGTTTCAGAACAGCTCAGTCAAAAGTAAGCTTCAACTCTGTTAGTTGATTGGAAAGAACAGAAAGAAATTTCTCAGAATGCTTCTGTGTAGTTTTTATTTGAAGATATCCCTTTTTCCACTATAGGCCTCATAGTGCTCTGATTATCCATTGCAGTTTCTATAGAAAGAGTGTTTCAGAACTGCTCAATCAAAAGTAAGCTTCAACTATGTTAGTTGAATGCACAGAACAGAAAGAAATTTCACAGAATGCTACTGTGTACTTTTTAGCTGAAGATATCCCATTATCCACCATAGGCAATTTAGCGGTCAGAATGTCAACTTGCAGTTTCTACAGAAAGACTGTTTCAGAAATGCTCAATCAAAAGTAAGCTTCAACTCTGTTAGTTGAAAGGACAGAACAGAAACAAGTTTCACAGAATGCTTCTGTGTAGTTTTTATTTGAAGATATTCCTTTTTCCACTAAAGCCACTTAGCGCTCCGATTGTCAACTTGCAGTTTCTACAGAAAGAGTGTTTCAGAACTGCTCAATCAAAAGTAAGCTTCAACTTTGTTAGTTGAATGCACAGAACAGAAAGAAGTTTCACAGAACGCTTCTGTGTAGTTTTTATTTGTAGATATACCTTTTTCCACCAGTGGCCTTTAGCGCTCAGAATTTCAACTTGCAGTTTCTACACAAAGAGTGTTTCAGAACTGCTCAGTCAAAAGTAGCTTCAAATCTCTTAGTTGAATGGAGAGAACAGAAAGAATTTTCACAGAATGCTTCTGCGTAGTTTTTATCTGTAGATATCACTTTATCCAGTATAGGCACTTTAGCGTTCAGAATGTCCACTTGCAGTTTCTACAGAAAGAGTGTTTCAGAACTGCTCAATCAAAAGTAAGATTCAATCCTGTTAGTTGAATGCACAGAACTGAAAGAGGTTTCACAGAATGCTTCTGTGTAGTTTGTATTTGAAGATATTCCTTTTTACAATATAGGCCCCTTAGCACTCCGAATGTCCACCTGCAATTTCTACGGAAAGGGTCTTTCATAACTGCTCCATCAAAAGTAAGCTTCAACTCTGTTAGTTTAATGGACAGAAAAGAAAGAATTTAACAGAATGCTTCTGTGTAGTTTTTATTTGAAGATATCCCTTTTTCCACTGTAGGCCCTTTAGCGCACGGAATGTCAACTTCTAGTTTCTACAGAAAGAGTGTTTCAGAACTGCTCAATAAAAGTAAGCTTCAACTCTGTTAGTTGAATGGACAGAACAGAAAGAGGTTCCACAGAATGGTTCTGTGCAGTTTGTATTTGAAGATAGTACTTTTTCCCCTATAGGCCCCGTAGCGCTCAGAATGTCCACTTGCAGTTTCTACAGGAAGAGTGTTTCAGAACTGCTCAATCAAAAGTAAGCTTCAACTCTGTTAGTTGAATGCGCAGAACAGAAAGAATTTTCACAGAATGCTTCTGCGTAGTATTTATCTGAAGATATACCTTTATTCATTTTATGCCGCTTAGCGGTCGGAATGTCAACTTGCAGTTTCTACAGAAAGAATGTTTCAGAACTGCTCAATCAAATGTCAGCTTCAACACTGTTAGTTGAATGGACAGAACAGAAAGAAGTTTCACAGAATGCTTCTGTGTAGTTTTTATTTGGAGATATTTCTTTTTGCACTATAGGCCTTTTAGCGCTCCGAATGTCCACTTGCAGTTTCCGCAGAAACAGTGTTTCAGAACTGCTCAATCTTAAGTAAGCTTCAACTCTCTTTGTTAAATGCACAGAACAGAAAGAAGTTTCACAGAATGCTTCTGTGTAGTTTTTATTTGAAGATATCCCTTTTTCCAGTATAGGCCCTTTAGAGCACGAAATATCAACTTCCAGTTTCTACAGAAAGAGTGTTTCAGAACTGCTCAATCAAAAGTAAGCTTCAACTCTGTTAGTTGAAAGGACAGAACAGAAAGAAGTTTCACTGAATGCTTCTGTGTAGTTTTTATTTGAACATATTCCTTTTTCCACCATAGGACCCTTAGCGCTCCGAATGTCCACCTGCAGTTTCTACAGAAAGAGTGTTTCAGAACTGCTCAATCAAAAGTAATCTTCAACCCTGTTAGTTGAATGCACAGAAGAGAAAGAAGTTTCACAGAATGCTTCTGTGTAGTTTTTATTTGGAGATATTACTTTTTCCACTATAGCCTCCTTAGTGATCGGAATGTCAACTTGCAGTTTCTACAGAAAGTGTGTTTCAGAAGTGCTCAATCAAAATTCTGCTTCAACTCCGTTAGTTGAATGGACAGAACAGAAAGAAGTTTCACAGAATGCTTCTGTGTAGTTTTTATTTGAAGATATTTTTTTCCAATATTGGCCCCTTTGCGTTCAGAATTTCCCCTTGCAGTTTCTACAGAAAGAGTGTTTCAGAACTGCTCAATCAAAGGTAAGCTTCAACTCTGTTAGTTGAATGCACAGAACAGAAAGATGTTTCACATAATGCTTCTGTGTAGTTTTTATTTGAAGATATTCCTTTTTCTACTACAGCCCCCATAGCACTCAGATTGTCCACTTGCAGTTTCTACTGAAAGAGTGTTTCAGAACTGCTCAAAGAAAAGTAAGGTTCAACCCTGTTAGTTGAATGCACAGATCACAAAGAAGTTTCACAGAATGCGTCTGAGAAGTTTTTATTTGACAATATTCGTTTTTCCACGATACGCCCCGTAACGCTCCAAATGTCCAATAGCAGTTTCTACAGAAAGAGTGTTTGAAAACTCTTCAATCAAAAGTAAGGTTCTACTCTGTTAGTTGAATGCACAGATCAGAAAGAAGTTCCACAGAAGGCTTCTGTGTAGTTTTTATTTGAAGACTTTCCTTTTTCTACCATAGGCCTCTTAGCGCTCCAAATTTCCACTTGCAGTTTCTACAGAAAGATTGTTTCAAAACTCTACGATCAAAAGGAAGGTTCAACTCGGTTAGTTGGATGCACAGATCAGAAATTTGTTTCACATAATGCAACTGTGTAGTTTTTATTTGAAGATATTCCTTTTTCCACGATAGGCCGCGTAGCACTCCAAATGCCCACTTGCAGTTTCTACAGAAATAGTGTTTCAAAACTCCTCAATCAAAAGTAAGTTTCAACTCTGTTAGTTGAATGCACAGACCAGGAAGAAGTTTCACAGAATGCTTCTGTGTAGTTTTTATTTGAAGATATTGCTTTTTCCACAATAGGCCGCGTAGCGCTACAAATGTCCACTTGCAGTTTCTACAGAAAGAGAGTTTCAAAACTACTCAATCAAAAGTTAGGTTCAACTCTTTTAGTACAATGCAGACATAGGAAACAAGTTTCAGAGAATGCTTCTGTGTAGTTTTTATTTCAAGATATTCCTTTTTCCACAATAGGACGCCTAGCACTCCATATGTCCACTTACAGTTTCTACAGAAATAGTTATTCAAAACTCCTCAATCAAAAGTAAGGTTCTACTCTGTTAGTTGAATGCCCAGATCAGAAAGTAGTTTCACAGAATGCTTCTCTGTAGTTTTTATTTGAAGATATTCCTTTTCCAAGAAAGGCCGAATAGCCCTCCAAATGTCCACTAGCAGTTTCTACAGAAACAGTGTTTCAAAACTCTTCAAAAAAATGTGAAGTTCAACTCTGTTAGTTGAATGCACAGAACAGAAAGGTGTTTCACAGAATGCTTTTCTGTAGTTTTCATTTGAAGATATTCCGTTTTCCACTATAGGCAGCGTAGCGCTCAAAATTTCCAATTGCAGTTTCAACAGAGAGATTGTTTCAAAACTCCTCAATCAAGAGTAAGATTCAACTCTGTTAGTTGAATACATAGATGAAAAAGAAGTTTCACAGAATGCTTCTGTGTAGTTTTTATTTGAAGTAATTCATTTTTCCATGTTAGGCTGCATAGCAGTCCAAATGTCCCATTTCAGTTTCTGCAGAAAGAGAGTTTCAAAACTCCTCAATCAAAAGTAAGTTCAGTTCTGTCAGTTGAATGCACAGATCAAAAAGAAGTTTCACAGAATGGTTCTGAGTAGTTTTTGTTTGAAGATATTCCTTCCTCCATGATAGGCCGCGTAGCACTCCAAATGTCCACTTGCAGTTTCTACAGAAACAGTGCTTCAACACACCTCAATGAAAAGTAGGGTTCAACTCCGTTAGTTCATTGCAAGATCAGAAAGAAGTTGCACAGAATGCTTCTGTGTAGCTTTTATCTGAGGATATTCATTTTTCCACGACAGGCCTCTTAGCACTCCAAATGTCCACTTGCAGTTTCTACAGAAAGAGTGTTTTGAAACTCCTCAATTAAAAGGAAGTTTCAACTCTGTTAGTTGAATGCACAGATCAGAAAGTAGTTTCACAGAAGGCTTCTGTGTAGTTTTTATTTGAACGTATACCTTTTTCCATGATAGGCCGCGTAGCGCTTTAAATGTCCACTTGCAGTTTCTACAGAATGAGTGTTTCAGAACTCCTCAATCAAAATTAAGGTTCAACTCTGTTAGTTGAATGCACAGATCAGCAAGAAATTACACTGAATGCTTCTGTGTAGTTTTTATTTGAATATATTCCTTTTTCCACGATAGGCCGCATAGAGCTCCAAATTTCCACTTGCAGTTTCTAAAGAAAGAGTGTTTCAACACTCCTCAATCAAAAGTAAGATTCAACTCTGTTAGTTGAATACACAGATCAAAAAGAAGTTTCACAGAATGCTTCTGTGTAGTTTTTATTTGAAGATATTCCTTTTTCTAAGATAGGCCTCTTAGCTCTCCAAATGGCCACTTGCAGTTTCTACAGAAAGAGTGTTTGAAAACACTTCAATCAAATGTAAGATTCAACTGTGTTAGTTGAATGCGCAGATCGGAAAGAAGTTTCACAGAATGCTTCTGTTTAGTTTTTATTTGAAGATATTCCTTTTTACACGAGAGGCCGCATAGCACCCCAAATGTCGACTTGCAGTTTCTACAGAAAGAGTGTTTCAAAACTCCTCAATCAAAAGTAAGTTTCAACTCTGTTAGTTGAATGCACAGATCAGAAGGAAGTTTCACAGAATGCTTCTGTGTAGTTTTTATTTGAAGATATTCCTTTTTCCACTATAGGCCGCAGAGCGCTACAAATGTCCACTTGCAGTTTCTATAGAAAGAGTGTTTCAATACTGCACAATGAAAAGTAAGGTTCAACACTGTCAGTTGAATGCACAGATCAGAAAGAATTTTCACAAAATGCTTCTGTGTAGTTTTTATTTGAGGATATTCATTTTTCCACGATAGGCCGCGTAGCTCTCCAAGTGTCCACTTGCAGTTTCTACAGAAAGAGTGTTTCAAAACTCCCCAATCAAAAGTAAGCTTCAACTCTGTTAGTTGAATGCACAGAAGAGAAAAAGTCTCCCAGAATGCTTCGGTGTAGTTTTGATTTGAAGATATTCCTGTCTGCACTATGGGCCTCTTAGCGCTCCTAATGTCCACTTGCAGTTTCTACAGAAAGATTGTTTCAAAACTCTACAATCAAAAGTAAGGTTCAACTCTGTTAGTTGAATGCACAGATCAGGAAGAAGTTTCACAGAATGATTCTGTGCAGTTTTTATTTGAATATATTCCTTTTTCCACTATTGGCTTCTTAGCGCTCCAAATGTCCGCTTGCAGTTTCTAGAGAAAGAGTGTTTCAGAACTGCTCAATCTAAAGTAAGGTTCAACTCCATTAGGTGAATGCACAGATAGGAAAGAAGTTTCACAGAATGTTTCTATGCATTTTTTATTTGAAGACATTCCTTTTTCCACTATATGCCTCTTAGCGCTCTGAATGTCCATTTTCAGTTTGTACAGGAGGAGTGTTTCAGAACTGCTCAAAGAAAGTAAGGTTCAAATCTCGTAGTCGAAGGCACAGATCAGAAAGAAGTTTCACAGAATGCTTCAATGTGGTTTTTATTTGAAGATATTCCTTTTCCACTATAGGCCTCTTTGCGCTCCAAATGTCCACTTGCAGTTTCTACAGAAAGAGTGTTTCAAAACTCCTCAATCAAAAGTAAGTTTCAACTCTGTTAGTTGAATGCACAGTTCTGAAAGAAGTTTCACAGAATGCTTCTGTGTAGTTTTTAATTGAAGATATTTCTTTTTCCACGACAGGCCTTTTAGCGTTCAAAGTGTCCACAAGCAGTTTCTATAGAAAGAGTGGTTCAAAACTCCTCAATCAAAAGTAAGGTTCGACTCCATTAGTTGAATGAACAGAACAGAAAGAAGTTTCACAGAATGATTCTGTGTAGTTTTTATTTGAAAATATTCCTTTTTCCACGATAAGCCACATAATGCTCCAAATGTCCACTTGCAGTTTCTACAGAAAGAGTGTTTCAAAGCTCTTCAATCAAAAGTAAGGTTGAACTCCATTAGCTGAATGCACGGATCAAAAAGAAGTTTCACAGAATGCTTCTGTGTAGTTTTAATTTGAAGATATTTGTTTTTCCGTGATAGGCTGCGTAGCGCTCCAAATGTCCACTTGCAGTTTCTACAGAAAAAGTGTTTCAACACTCCTCAATGAAAAGTAGGGTTCAATTCCGTTAGTTCATTGCACAGATCAGAAAGAAGTTGCACAGAATGCTTCTGTGTAGCTTTTATCTGAGGATATTCATTTTTCCACGACAGGCCTCTTAGCACTCCAAATGTCACTTGCAGTATCTACAGAAAGAGTCTTTCGAAACTCCTCAATGAAAAGGAAGTTTCAAATCTGTTAGTTGAATGCAGAGATCAGAAAGTTGGTTCACATAATGCAACTGTGTAGTTATTATATGAAGATATTCCTTTTTCCACTATAGGCCACGTAGTGCTCCAAATGTCCACTTGCAGTTTCTACAGAAAGAGTGTTTCCAAACTCCTCAATCAAAAGTAAGGTTCAAGGCTGTTAGTTGAATGCACAGATCGGAAAGAAGTTTCACAGAATGCTTCTGTGTAGTTTTTATTTGAACGTATAACTTTTCCATGATAGGCTGCGAAGCGCTTTAAATGTCCACTTGCAGTTTCTACAGGATGAGTGTTTCAGAACTCCTCAATCAAAATTAAGGTTCAACTCTGTTAGTTGAATGCGCAGATCAGAAAGAAATTTCACTGAATGCTTCCGTGCAGTTTTTATTTGAATATATTCCTTTTTTCACGATAGGCCACGTAGAGCTCCAAATTTCCACTTGCAGTTTCTACAGAAAGAGTGTTTCAAAACTCCTCAATCAAAAGTAAGGTTCAACACTGTTAGTTGAATGCACAGATCAAAAAGAAGTTTCACAGAATGCTTCTGAGAAGTTTTTATTTGAAGATATTCCTTTTTCCACGATAAGCCCCGTAGCACTCCAAATGTCCAATAGCAGTTTCTACAGAAAGAGTGTTTGAAAACTCTTCAATCAAAAGAAAGTTTCAACTCTGTTAGTTCAATGCACAGACCAGAAAGTAGTTCCACAGAAGGCTTATGTGTAGTTTTTATTTGAAGATATTCCTTTTTCCACGATAGGCCTCTTAGCACTCCAAATATCCACTAGCATTTCCTACAGAAACAGTGTTTCAAAACTGCTCAATGCAAAGAAAGGTTCAACTCTGTTACTTGAATGCATAGATCAGAAAGAAGTTTCACAGAATATTTCTTTGTAGATTTTATTTCAAGATATTCCTTTTTCCATGATAGGCCTCTTAGCGCTCCAAATGTCCACTTGCAGTTTCTACAGAAAGAGTGTTTCAAAATTCCTCAATCAAAAGTAAAGTTCAACTCTGTTAGTTGAATGCACAGATGAGAATGAAGTTTCACAGAATGCTTCTGTGTAAGTTTTATTTGAAGATATTCCTTTTTCCATGATAGGCCTCTTAACGCTCCAAATATCCACTTCCAGTTTCTACAGAAAGAGTGTTTCAAAACTCCTCAATTGAAGGTAAGGTTCAACTCTGTTAGTTGAATGCACAGATCAGAAAAAAGTTTCACAGAATGCTTCTGTGTAGTTTTTCTTTGAAGATATTCCTTTTTCCATGATAGGCCACGTAGCACTCCAAATGTGTACTTGCAGTATATACAGAAAGAGTATTTAAAAACTAAGCAATCAAAAGTAAGGTTCAACTCCATTAGTTGAATGCACAGATGAGAAAGAAGTTTCACAGAATGTTTCTCTGTAGTTTTTATTTGAAGATATTACTTTTTCCACAATAGGCTGCAGAGCGCTCCATATGTCCACTTGCACTACCTACACAAAGAGTGTTTGAAAACACCTCAATCAAAAGTTAGGTTCACCTCTATTAGTTGAATGCACACATCAGAAAGAAATTTCACAGTATGTTTCTGTGTAGTTTTTATTTGAAGATATTCCTTTTTGCACTATGGGCCTCTTAACGCTCCAAATGTCCACTTGCAGTTTCTACAGAAAGAGTGTTACAAAACTCCTGAATCTAAAGTAAGATTCAACCTTATTAGTTGAATGCACAGATCAGAAAGACGTTTCACAGAATGCTTCTGTTTAGTTTTTATTTGAAGATATTCCTGTTTCCCTGATAGGCCGCATAGCACTCCAGATGTCCACCTGCAGTTTCTACAGAAAGAGTGTTTCAAAACTCCTCAATCAAAAGTAAAGTTCAACTCTGTTAGTTGAATGCACAGATCAGAACGAAATTTCACAGAATGTTTCTGTGTAGTTTTTATTTCAAGATATTCTTATTCCACGATAGGCTGCATAACGCTCCAAATGTCCACTTGCAGTTTCTATAGAAAGAGTGCTTCAAAGTTCCTCAATAAAAAGTAAGGTTCTACTGAGTTAGTTGAATGCACAGATCAGTAAGAATTTTCACAGTATGCTTCTGTGTAGTTATTATTTGAAGATATTCCTTTTTCTACGATAGAGCCCTTAGCGCTCGAAACGTCCAATAGCAGTTTTCACAGAAAGAGTGTTTCAAAACTCCTCTATCTAAAGTAAGATTCGACTCTGTTAGCTGAATGCACAGATCAGAAGGAAGGTTCACAGAATGCTTCTGTTTAGTTTTTATTTGAAGATATCCCTTTTCCACGAAAGGCCGCATGTCACTTCAAATATCCACTTACAGTTTCTACACAAAGTGTGTTTCAAATCTCCTCAATGAAAAGGAAGGTACAACTCTGTTACTTGAATGCACAGATCAGAAAGAAGTTTCACAAAATGCTTCTCTGTAGTTTTTATTTGTAGATATTCCCTTTTCCTCGATTGGCCGCATAGCGCTAAAAATGTCCACTTGCATTTTCTATAGAAAGAGTGTTTCAAAACCCCTCAATCAAAAGTAAGGTTAATCTCTCTTAGGTGAATGCACAGATCAGAAAGAAGTTGCACAGAATGCTACTGTGTAGTTTTTATCTGAAGACATTCTTTTTCCACTATATGCCTCTTAGCACTCCGAATGTCCACCTGCAGTTTCTACAGGAGGAGTGTTTCAGAACTGCTCAATCAAAAGTAAGCATCCACTCCGTTAGTTGAAAGCACAGAACAGAAAGAAGTTTCACACAATGTTTCTGTGTAGTTTTTATTTGAAGATATTCCTTTTTGCACTAAGGCCTCTTAGCGCTCTGAATGTCCACTTGCAGTTTCTACAGAAAGAATGTTTCAGAACTCCACAGTCAAAAGTAAGGTTCAACTCTGTTAGTTCAATGCACAGACCAGAAAGAAGTAGCACAGAATGCTTCTGTGTAGTTTTTATTTGAGGATATTCGTTTTTCCACTATAGGCCCCTTAGGGCACCGAATGTCCAATTGCTGTTTCCACAGAAAGAGTGTTTCAGAACTCCTCAATCAAAAGTAAGGTTCAACTCTGTTTGTTCAATGCACAGATCAGAAAGAAGTTTCACAGAATGCTTCTGTGTAGTTTTCATTGGAAGACATTCCTTTCTACACTGTACGCCACTCAGCGCTCCGAATATCCACTTGCTTTTTCTACAGAAAGAGTGTTTCAGAACTCCTCAATCAGAAGTAAGGTTCATCTCTGTTAGTTGAATGCACAGATCAGAAAGAAGATTCACAGAACGCTTCTGTGTAGTTTTTATTTGAAGATATCCTTTTTCCACTGTAGGCCCATTAGCGCTATGAATATCCACTTGCGATTTCTACAGAAAGACTATTTGAGAACTCCTCAAAGAAAAGTAAGGTTCAACTCTGCTAGTTGAATGCACAGATCGGAAAGAAGTTTCACAAATGCTTCTGTGTAGTATTTATTTGAAGATATTCCTTTTTCCACTATAGGCCCCTTAGCGCTCCGAATATCCACTAGTGGTTTCTACTGTAAAACTGTTTCAGAACTCCTCAATCAAAACTAAGGTTGAACTCTGTTAGTTGAATGCACAGAACAGAAAATAGCTTTACAGAATGCTTCTGTGTAGTTTTTCTTTGAAGATATTCCTTTTTCCACTATGTGACTCTTAGTGCTCCGAATGTCCTCTTGCGGTTTCTATATAAAGAGGCTTTCAGAACTCGTCAGTCAAAGTAAGCTTCCACTCTCTTAATTGAATGCTCAAATCAGAAAGAAGTTTCACACAATGCTTCTGTGTGGTTTTAATTTGAAAATATTCCATTTTCCACTATAGGCCCCTTAGCGCTCCGAATGTCCACTTGCGGTTTCTACAGAGTGTTTCAGAACTCCTCAATCAAAAGTAAGATTCAGCTCTGTTAGCTGAATACACGGATAAGAAAGAAGTTAAACAGAATGCTTCTGTGTAGTTTTTACTTGAAGATATTCCTTTTTCCACTATAGGCCCCATAGCGCTTAGAATGTCCCCCTGCGGTTTCTACAGAAAGATTGGTTCAGATCTCCTCTATCAAAAGTAAGTTTCAACTCTGTTAGTTGAATGCACAGATCAGAAAGAAGTTTCACAGAATGCTTCTGTATAGTTATTATTTGAAGATATTCTTTTTTCTAGTTTAGGCCCCTTAGCGCTCCGAATGTCCACTTGCGGTTTCTACAGAAAGAGTGTTTCAGAATGCCTCCATGAAAAGTAAGGTTCAACACTGTGTGTTGAATGCACAGATCAGAAAGAAGTTCCACAGAATGCTTCTCTGTAGTTTTTTTTGAAGATATTCCTTTTTCCACTTAACGGCCCATAACGCTCTGAAAGTCCCCTTGCGGTTTCTACTGAAAGAGTGTTTCAGAACTCCTCAATTGAAAGTAATGTTCAACTCTGTGAGTTCAGTGTACAGATCAAAAAGGAGTTTCACAGAATGCTTCTGTGTAGTTTTAATTCGAAGCTATTCCTTTTTCCACTATAGGCCCTTAGCACTCCAAATGTCCGTTTGCGGTTTCTACAGAAAGAGTGTTTCAGAACTCCTCGATCAAAAGTCAGGTTCAAATCTGTGAGTTGAATGCACAGATCAGAAACAAGTTTAACAGAATGCTTCTGTGTAGTTTTTAATTGAAGGTATTTTTTTTACACTGTAGGCCTCCTGGAGCTCCGAATGTCCACTTGCGGTTTCTACAGAGAGAGTCTTTCAGAGCTCGTCAGTCAAAGTAAATTTCAACTCTCTTATTTGAATGCAGAAATCAGATAGGGGTTTCACAGAATAATTCTGTGTAGCTTTTATTTGAAGATATTCCTTTTTCCACTATAGGCCCCTTAGAACTCTGAATGTCCAATTGCGGTTTCTACAGAAAGTGTGTTTTAGAACTCCTCAACCAAATGTAAGATTCAACACTGTTAATTGAATGCACAGATACAAAAGAAGTTGAACAGAATGCTTCTGTTTAGTTTTTACTTGTAGATATTCCTTTTTCCACTATACGCATCTTACCGCTAAAAAGGTCCACTTGCAGTTTCTAGAGAAAGAGTGTTTCAGATCTCCTCAATCAAAAGTAAGGTTCAACTCTGTTTGTTGAATGCACAGATCAGAAAGAAGTTTCACAGAAGGCCTATGTGTAGCTTTTATTTGAAGATATTCCTTTTTCCACTATAGGCCTCATAGCGCTCCAAATGTCCACTTGCATTTTCTACAGTAAGTGTTCTTCAGAACTCTTCAATCAAAAGTAAGTTTCAACTCTGTTACTTGAATGGACAGAACAGAAAGAAGTTTCACAGAATGCTTCTGTGTAGTTTTTATTTGAAGATATTCCTTTTTCCACTATAGGCCCCTTAGCGCTCTGAAAGTCCACTTGCTGTTTCTACAGAAAGAGGGTTTCAGAACTCCTCAATCAAAAGTAAGTCGCACGCTGTTAGCTGAATGTACAGATCAGAAGGAAGTTTCACCGAATGCTTCTGTGTATTTTTTATTTGAAGATATTCCTTTTCCACTATAGGACCCTTTGAGCTCTGAATGTACACTTGCGGTTTCTGCACAAAGAGTTTTTCAGATCTCTTCTACCAAAAGTAAGGTTCAACTCTGTTAGTTGAATCACAGATCAGAAAGAACTTTCACAGAATCCTTCTGTGCAGTTTTTATTTGAAGATATTCCTTTTTGCACTGTAGGTCCCTTAACGCTCCGAATGTCCACTTGTGGTTTCTACAGAAAGAGTGTTTCAGAACTCCTCAATCAAAAGTAGTATTTTATTCAGTTAGTTGAGTGCACAGATCAGAAAGAAGTTTCACAGAATTCTTCTGTGTACTTTTTATTTGAAGATATTCCTTTTTCCACTACAGGCCCCTTTGCGCTCCAAATGTAAACTTGCGGTTTCTACGGAAAGAGTGTTTCAGAACTCATCCATCAAAAATAAAGTTCAACTCTGTCAGTTGAATGCACAGATCAGAAAGACATTTCTCAGAATGCTTCTGTGTCGTTTTTATTTGAAGATATTCGTTTTTCCACAATAGGCCCCTTAGCGCTCCGAATGTCCCCTTGAGGTTTCTACAGAAAGTTTTATTGAGAACTCCTCAATCAGAAGTAAGGTTCAACTCTGTTAGTTGAATGCACAGATCAGAAAGAAGTTTCACAGAATGCTTCTTTGTATTTTTTATTTCAAGATATTCCTTTTTCCACTATAAGACCCTTAGCGCTCCGAATGTCCACTTGCTGTTTCTACAGAAAGAGTTTTACAGAACTCATCTATCAAAAGGAAGGTTCAACTCTCTTAGATCAATGCACAGATCAGAAAAAATTCTAACAGAGCGCTTCAGTGTAGCTCGTATTTGAATACATTCCTTTTTCAACTATACGCCCCTAAGCGCTCTGAATGTCCAACTGCAGTTTCTACAGAAAGACTCTTTCAGAACTCTTCAATCAAAAGTAAGGTTCAACTCTGTTAGTTGAAAGCAGAGATCAGAAAGACGTTTCACAGAATGCTTCTGTGTGGTTTTCATTTGAAGATACTCCATTTTCCGCTGAAGGCCCATTGGCATACCGAATGTCCACGTGCGGCTTCTACAGAAAGAGTATTTCAGAACTGCTTAAGCAAAAGTAAGTTTCAGCTCTGTTAGTTGAATACGCAGATCAGAAATCTGTTTCACAGAATGCTTCTGTGTAGTTTTTATTGACGATATTCCTTTTTCCACTGTAGGCCCCTGTGTGCTCTGAATGTCCACTTGCAGTTTCTACAGAAAGAGTGCTTCAGAACTGCGCAATCAAAAGTAAGGTTCAACACCGTTAGTTGAATGCAGCGATCAGAATGAAGTTTCACAGAATGCTTCTGTGTAGTTTTTATTTGAGGATATTTCTTTTTCCACTATAGGCCTTAGCGCTCCGAATGTCCAGTAGCAATTTCAACAGAAAGAGTGTTTCAGAACTGCACAATAAAGGTAAGGTTCAAAACCACTGTTGAATGCACAGATCAGAAAGACGTTTCACAGAATGCTTCTGTGTAGTTTTTATTTGAAGATATTCCTTTTTCCACTATAGGCCCTCAGCGCTCTGAATGTCCACTTGCAGTTTCTACAGAAAGAGTGTTTCAGACTCCTCAATCAAAAGTAAGGTTCAACTGTGTTAGATGAATGCACAGATCAGAAAGAAGTTTCACAGAATGCTTCTGAGTAGTTTTATTTGAAGATATTCCTTTTCCACTATAGACCAATTAGCGCTATGAACGTCCACTTGCAATTTCTACAGAAAGAGTGTTTCATAACTGCTCTATCAAAAGTATGGTTCAACTCTGTTAGTTTTATGCACAGATCAGAAAGGAGTTTCAGAGAATGATTCTGTGTAGTCTTTATTTGAAGATATTCCTTTTTCCTCTATAGACCACTTAGCGCTCCGAACGTCCACTTGCAGTTTCTACAGAAAGCGTGTCTCAGAACTGCTCAATCAAAAGTAAGGTTCAACTCTGTTAGATGAATGCATAGATTGGAAAGAATTTTCACAGAATGTCTCTGCGTAGTTTTTATTTGAGGATATTCCTTTTTTCCACTATAGGCCCCTAAGTGCTCTGAATGTCCACTTGCACTTTCTACAGAAAGAGCGTTTCAGAACTCCTCAGTTAAACGTAATGTTCAACTCTGTTAGTTGAATGCACAGATCGGAAAGAAGTTCCACAGAATCCTTCTGTGTAGTTTTTATTTGAAGACATTCCTTTTTCCACTGTAGGCCCTGTAGCGCTCCGTATGTCCAGTTGCAGTTTCTACAGAAAGGGTGTTTCAGAACTACTGAATCAAAAGTAAGGTTCAGGTCTGTTAGCTGAATGCACAGATAAGAAAGAAGTTTCAAAGAATCCTTCTGTGTAGTTTTTATTTGAAGATATTCCTCTTTCTACTACAGACCCCTTATAGTTCCGAATGTCCGCTTGCGGTTTCTACAGAAAGAGTGTTTCAGAACTCTTCAATCAAAAGTAAGGTTCAACTCTGTTAGATGAATGCACACATCAGAAAGAAGTTTCACAGAATTCTTCTGTGTAGTTTTTATTTGAACATATTCCTTTTTCCAGTAGAGGACCCTTAGCACTCCGAATGTCCACTTGCAGTTTCTACAGAAAGAGTGTTTCAGAGCTGCTCAATCAAAAGAAAAGTTCAGCTCTGTTAGCTGAATGCACAGATCAGAAAGAAGTTTCACAGAATGCTTCTGTGTAGTTTTTATTTGAAGATATTCCTTTTTACACCTTAGGCCACTTAGCACTCTGAATGTCCACTTGCAGTTTCCACAGAAATATTGTTACAGAACTCCTCAATCAAAGGTAAGGTTTAACTCTGTTAGTTGAATGCACACATCAGAAAGAAGTTTCACAGAATGCTTCTGT
Organism: Nomascus leucogenys; assembly: GCF_006542625.1. Taxonomy (NCBI): domain Eukaryota; kingdom Metazoa; phylum Chordata; class Mammalia; order Primates; family Hylobatidae; genus Nomascus; species Nomascus leucogenys. The sequence continues at coordinate 24,521 of NW_022096248.1, forward strand.
AGAGTTTTTATATGAAGTTATACCTTTTTCCACTGTAGACCCCTCAGCGCTGCAAATGTCCACTTGCAGTTTCTGCAGAAAGAGTGTTTCATAACTGTCCAATCAAAAGTACGGTTCAACTCTTTCATTTGAATGCACATGTCAGAAAGAAGTTTCACAGAATGGTTCTGTGTAGTTTTTATTTGAAGATATTCCTTTTTTCCAATATACGCCCCTTAGCGCTCCGAATATCTACTTGCAGTTTCTACAGAAAGAGTCTTTTAGAACTGCCCAATCAAAAGTACGGTTCAACTCTTTCAGCTGAATGCACATGTCAGAAAGAAGTTTCACAGAATGGTTCCGTGTAGTTTTTATTTGAAGACATTCCTTTTTCCACTATAGGCCCCTTAGCGCTATGAATGTCCACTTGCAGTTTCCACAGAAAGAGTGTTTCAGAAATGCTCAATCAAAAGTATGGTTCAACTCTGTTAGTTGAATGCACAGATCAGATAGAAGTTTCACAGAATGCTTCTGTGTAGTGTTTATTTGAAGCTATTCCTTTTTCCACTATAGGCCGCTTAGAGCTCCGAATGTCCACTTGCAGTTTCCACAGAAAGAGTGTTTCAGAACTGCTCAATCAAAAGTAATTTTCATCTCTGTTAGTTGAATGCACAGATCAGAAAGAAGTTTCACAGAATGGTTCTGTGTTGTTTTTATTTGAAGATATTCCTTTTTCCACTATATGTCCCTTAGCGCTATTAATGTCCACATGCAGTTTCTAGAGAAAGAGTCTTTCAGAACTGCTCAATGAAAAGTAAGGGCCAATTCTGTTCGTTGAATGCACAGATCATAAAGAAGTTTCACAGAATGCTTCTGTGTAGTTTTTATTTGAATATATTACTTTTTCCACAATAGGCCCTTTAATGCTCCTAATATCCTCTTGCAGTTTCTACAGAAAGAGTGTTTCAGAACTGCTCAATCAAAAGTAAGGTTCAACTCTGTTAGTTGAATGCACAGAAGAGCAAGAAGTTTCACAGAATGCTTCTGTGTAGTTTTTATTGAAGATAATCTTTTTCCACTGTAGGCACCTTTGCGCTCCGAATGTCTGCTTCGGGTTTCTACAGCAAGAGATTTTCAGAACTGTTAAATCAAAGTAGTGTTCACATCTGTTATTTGAATGCTCCAGATCAGAAAGAAGTCTCACAGAATGCTTCTGTGTAGTTTCTACTTGAAGATATTCCTAAATCCACTATAGGCCCTTAGGGCTCTGAATGTCCTCTTCAGTTTCTACAGAAAGAATGATTCAGAACTGCGCAATGAAAAGTAAGGTTCAGCTCTGTTAGTTGAATGCACAGAACAGAAAGAAGATTCAAAGAATGCTTCTGTGTAGTTTTTATTTGAATTATTCCTTTTTCCAAAATAGGCCCCTTAGCGCTCCAAATGTCCACTTGCAGCTTCTACAGAAAGAGCGTTTCAGAATGCTCAATCAAAAGTAAGTTTCAACTCTGTTAGTTGAATGCACAGAACACAAAGAAGTTTCACGGAATGCTTCTGTTTAGTTTTTATTTGAAGATATTCTTTTTTCCACTATAGGCCTCAGAGCGCTCCGAATGTCCACTTGCACTTCTACAAAAAGAGTGTTTCAGAACTACTCAGTCAAAAGTAATCTTCACCCTGTTAGTTGAATGCACAGAACAGAAAAGAAGTTTCACAGAATGCTTCTGTGTAGTTTTATTTGAAGATATTCCTTTTTCCAGTATAGGCCCATTAGCGCCCAGAATGTCCAATTGCAGTTTCTACAGAAAGAGTGTTTCAGAACTGCTCAAACAAAAGTAAGGTTCAACTCTGTTAGTTGAATGCACAGATCAGAAAGAAGTTTCACAGAATGCTTCTGTGTAGTTTTTATTTGAAGATATTCCTTTTTCCACTACAGGCCCCTTACTATTCTGAATGTCCACATGCAGTGTATACAGAAAGAGAGTTTAGAACAGCTCAATCAAAAGTAAGCTTTAACTCTGTTAGATGAATGCACAGAAAAGGAGAAGTTTCACAGAATGCTTCTGTGTTGTTTTTATTTGCAGATAGTCCTTTTCGGCTATATTCCCCTTAGCGCTCCGAATGTCCACTAGCCATTTCTACAGAAAGAGTGTTTCAGAACTGCTCAATCAAAAGTAAAGTTCAACCCTGTTCGTTCAATGCACAGATAAGAAAAATGTTTCACAGAATGCTTCTGTGTAGTTTTTATTTGATAATATTCCTTTTCCCATAAAGGCTCCTTAGCAATCAGAATGTCCACTTGCAGTTTCTAGACAAAGAGTGTTTCAGAACTCCTCCATCAAAAGTAAGGTTCAACTCTGTTAGTTGAATGCGCAGATCAGAAAGAAGTTTCACACAGAATGT
>NW_022096249.1:0-12500 GCF_006542625.1 Nomascus leucogenys
ACCTGTAGCCAGCACAAAGCTGGAATTACTGATCATAGCCACGAGGATCTGGGAGAGACGTGGGCTCCATGAGAAAATGCCCTTGGCAGCCTCCAGGAGGCCCTCCGACACCCTTCTTGCAGCCTTTTCAGAAGTGAGCCAGAGTGAGGGTGATGAGAGTCCCCGTGTTCTTCTCTGAGCACCCTCCTGGGAATTTCTGGGACCCAGCCTAGGCCCTCAGGGGGTTAAAGGATGATGGGGGTAGGATGCCCAGGCATGGGTAAACACGGATGCCAGGAGAGAGACCCTTATGCAGCCGTCTCCCACCATGGGGGTCATGGCCTAAGCTGCCTAGGCCTCACTCCCTCTTCCCCAACTAAATTCACCTCTAGGCTCAGCTGCCACCTCCTCCAGAAAGCCCTCTTGGATTACCTTTCTGCGTCTTTTTTCCGGGCCATACCTCCTCCCTTCTCCAGGTTGTGAATTTATACCTATTTCTATGACTTTTTTGGTTATTTCCTCCTCCACTGGACTCTGAACTCAGGGAGACAAGGCCATGTCTGTTTCATTCTCTTTGGAATCCCCAGCCCTGGGCACAGTGCCCTGGCCCAGAGTTGGCCCCGAGGGTTCGTTAGTTAATTAAGTGATTCGTTAATTAATTAATGAGGTTATGACTGGCCTCACCTCAAACCCAGGGCAAAGCTTTCTCTTCCCACAAGGTCATCTGGGCGGTTTCAATGCAAACACGGAGGAAGGGGCCCAGAAAGAGCAGAAGGTTAGTTGTGATTACTGCCGCTGTCGTTGGCATGGTTGGAAATGCCCAAGAGGGGTTCCAGTTGAGGCCATGGGCATGCACCAAAGAGCGAGGCCCCTCCAGCCACCCAGAGGTTGAAGCGCTCGTGAAGGCGGCACATAAGCGTGTAGAATCTGGAATCTGCTGAGGCTCAGGGCTGACTTCACACGACCTCAGAGGGATAAGCCCCAGGACACACTAGTAGCCCCCTCAGGCTCATCTGGTGCACCCCCTCCCAGACCCCACTCGAAGCCCTAAGTTCTGTGAAGTGACCCTGGATCAGGCTGAGCTGAGGGCCAGTTTGTTCCCAGCACCCTCTCCTCTGCCTCAGTGGGCCCATCTGCATCCGGCAGAGACCCACCCAGCCCTCATCTCCTTGTTCAGGAGGATTTGGGGGCACAGCGAGGGTCGGCTGTGAAAACCCAGAGACAGGGTGTGTAGGATGACTGGAGGCAGAGCCCTGGGGCGTGCTGCACTTGGGGATCGGTGATGGGGTGCTGGCTGATCCCGAAGATCAGGACCACTGACTCACCAGGGCTCCCCTGGGTTCCCCGCTGCCAGGACCAACCCCAGTATCTGATCTGGCACTGCCAGTATCTCTGCTTCCAAGGGGAGATTGCAGGAATTCCCGCCTAGTGGAGGTCCCGGGCAGGAGCAGCAAAGCCCCTCATAGGCAGCACCAGGCTTGGCTCTCCACCCAGGAAACTGAGCAGGCCTAACTGCCAGGGCCAGCCGGGCCTAACCTCACTACTGCCTGGCTCCCCTGCCTCCCCTGGCCCCCCTGCCTTCCCTGGCTCCCCTGGCCCTCCTGGCCACTGTACTCATCGCTTGCACCCCTCACCTGCCACTGGTGGCTTTGCTCTGTAGGACCCTCCGGGGCAGGGTTTGTGCAGAAGACAAAGTAACCACGTTTACAGAATGCCAAAGCCATGTTCTTAGGGGTCATGAGAGGGAATGTGTATGTATGTGTGTGTATGTGTGTGCGTGTGTGGTGTGTGATGTGTGTGGTGTTTATGTGTATGTGGTGTGTGTGTGGTGTGTGGTATGCATGTGGTGTGTGTGTATATGTGGTGTGTGTGGTGTGTATGTGTGTGAGATCTGTGTGTATTGTGTGTGGTGTATATATGTGTGTGGTGTGTGGTATGTGGGTGGTTGTGGGTATATACGTGTATGGTGTGTAGTGTGTGTGTGGTGTGTGTGGAATGTGTGTGGCGTGTGTGGTGTGGGGTATGTGTGTGGTGTGTGTGTGGTGTCTGTGGTATGTGTGTGTGGTGTTTGTGTGTATGTGTGTGTGTGGTGTGTGTGGCAAGTGTGTGTGTGATGTATCTATGGTGTGTGTGGTGTGTATGTGTGTATGTGTGTGGTGTGTGTGGTGTTTGTGTGTGGTGTGTGTGGTGTTTGTGTGTGATGTGTGTGGACTGTGTGTGTGGTGTTTGCGTGTGTGTGTGATGTACGTGTGGTGTGTGTGTGGTGTGTGTGGTGTGTATGTGTGTATGTGTGTGGTGTGTGTGTGTTTGTGTGTGTATATGTGTGTGATGTGTATGTGGTGTATGTCTGTGATGTGTGTGTGTGGTGTGTGTGGTGTGTGTGTATGGTGTGTGTGGTGTGCATGTGTGTGATGTTTGTGTTTTGTGTGGTGTATATGTGTGTGTGTGTGTGGTATGTGGGTGATTGGGGTATATGTGTATGGTGTGCGTGTAGTGTATATGTGTGTGATGTGTGTGGCGTGTGTGGCGTGTGTGGTATGGGGTATTTGTGTGTGGTGTGTATGGTGTGGTGTGTGTATGTGTGTGCAGTGTATGTGCTGTGTGTGGTATGTGTATGTGTGTGTGTGTTGGTGGTGTATGTGTGGTGTGTGTGGTTTATGTGTGTGTATGTGTATGTAGTATGTGGGGTGTGTGGGGTGTGTGGGGCTGTGTGGTGTGTGTGATGTGGGGCGTGTGTATGTGTGATATGTGTGTGGTGTGGTGGGTGTGGTGTGTGTATGTGTGTGTGGTGTGTGTATGGTGTGTGTGGAGTGTGTGTGGTGTGTGTACGTGTGTGGTGTGTCTGTGGTGTTTGTGTGTGTGTGTGTGTGAAGTGTGTGGTGCATATGTGGTGTCTGTGTGTGTGTACGTGTGTGGCTGTGTGTTTGTGTTGGTTGTGTGTGGTGTTGTGTGTGTACTGTGTGGTGTGTGTGTGACGTGGTGGTGTGGTGTGTGTGTATGTGTGTGGTGTGTGTCTGGTGTTTGCGTGTGTGTACGTGTGTGGTGTGAGTGTTGTGTTTGTGTGTGATGTATGTGTGGTGTGTGTGTGATGTGTGTGTGGTGTGTATGTGTGTGTGTGTGTATGTGTGTGGTGTTTGTGTGTGTGTACTGTGTGGTGTGTGTGATGTGTGTGTGGTGTTTGTGTGTGTGTATGTGTGTGGTGTGTGTGTGGTGTGTGTCTGGTGTTTGCGTGTGTGTACATGTGTGGTGTGAGTGTTGTGTGTGTGATGTATGTGTGGTGTGTGTGTGGTGTGTGGTGTGTATGTGTGTGGTGTGTGTGGTGTTTGTGTGTGTATATGTGTGTGTATGTGTGTGTGTGGGGGGTTATGTGTGGTGTGTATGTGTGCTTCTGTGTGGTGTGTGTGTGATGTGTGGTGGTGTGGTATGTGTGTGGTGTGTGTGTGTGGTGAGGTGTGTGATGGTGGTGTGTGTGGTGAGTGTGTGTGATGTACGTGTGGTGTGTGTGGTGTTGTGTGTGATGTGTGTGTGGCATGTGTGGTGTTTGTGTGTGTATGTGTGTATGGTGAGTGTGTGATGTATGTATGGTGTGTGTGATGTGTGTGGTGTGTGTGGTGTGTGTGGTGTTTGTGTGTGTGTATGTGTGGTGTGTGTGTGGTGTGTGTGTGTGTGTGGTGTGGTGTGTGTTTGTGTGTGTATGTGTGTGTGTGTGTGATGTGTGTGTGGTGTGTGTGGCGTTTGTGTGTGTGTACTGTGTGGTGTGTGTGTGGTGTTTATGTGTGTGATGTGTGTGGTGTTTGTGTATGTGTGGTGTGTGTCTGGTGTTTGCGTGTGTATACATGTGTGGTGTGTGTATATGTGTGTGATGTGTGTGATGTGTGTGTGGTGTGTGTGGTGTGTGTGTACGTGTGTGGTGTGTCTGTGGTGTTTGTGTGTGTGTATGTGTGTGATGTGTGTGTGGGGTGGCCTGGGCTCTCTGCCTGCACACGGGGACAGGGAGGGAGTTGGGTTTTCCATGTGGCCCAGAGCTCCCAGATGAGACGACACTGCTGGAAAGACCTCCTGCTCAGATAGTGGTGGTCTGTCACAGAAAGTGCCAGCTGGGGACCGTGCCAGCTGGGAAGGGCAGGAGCTACCTGGAAGACAGCAGTTGAGCCCTGACTTTACTGCTCCCACCCAGCCTATGAAGGTGCTGGGCGGGGATGGGGAGAGGTTCAAAACCAAGGCTAGAGAGCAAGGTCAGACCACCATGAGCACGAGGTTAGACATCAGGAAGGACTTCCTGGCACTCCAGGACTGTCTTCAGGGAGGAGAAAGACCCAGTAAAACCCGCGCTTACCTGAGCAGCCAGAGTCAAGACTGCACCAGCAGGCACTCACACACAAAGAGACACGAAACGAAGACCCTCCCCATCCCCATCCTCTCCTAGGAACCCCTCCCTTCCCAGGCCCTGTCCTCCGCTAGGCCAGCTGGGCTGCCCAGGTGGGCCTCACTCTGGGCTTAGAAAAGGGACTGCCCTGCCTTCCCTCAGCAAATGTGGGGCAGAGCCAGGGCCCTGGGGAGGTGGCCAGGCCGTGGGGTGCCACCGCCCCTCTGCCTCCCCGTAGAGCCCACGCCGCCAGTCCTCACCCTGCCTGGGAATCCCACTTCCAGCCCCAGAGGCTGCTGGAGTCGAGTGCACGTGGGAGAGGGGAGGCCCAGGGAGGTGGCTGGGAGAACTCAGAACTTCCCCCAGTGCTCGGGGTGCCAGCCCAGCCTTGACTCCCCCTCAGTCTCCTCTGCAGAGAGTGCAGAAAAGCCAGCATGCTGGAGAGCACAGCACAGATGGGACCTACCTGGAATTTGAGCAGGGCTAGGGTTTTGGGACGGTGTCCCCTAATATCACCCATATTATGTTGTGGGGAGGCAGAGGGTGTGGAATGATCTGGAGCCCTGTGGACAGGAGATGTTCAATAGGTGCATTTTTTTTTATTTTAAATAGAGATGGGTCTCACTATTACCCAGGCTGGTCTTGGGCTCCTGGGCTGAAACAGTCCTCCCACCTCTGCCTCCCAAAGTGCTGGATTATAAGAATGAGTCACCACGCCCAGCCAATAGATGCATATTAATATTGACAAGGTCTGGCCGGGCTCAGTGGCTCACGCCTGTAATCCCAACACTTTGGGAGGCCGAGGCAGGCAGATCACTTGAGGTCAGGAATTTGAGACCAGCCTGGCCAACACGGTGAAACCCCGACTCTACTGAAAATACAAAAATAAGTCAGGGGTGTGGCGGGTGCCTGTAATCCCAGGTAGTCGGGAGGCTGAGGCAAGAGAATCGCTTGAACCCGAGAGGTAGAGTTCGCAGTGAGCTGAGGTCGCCCCACTGCCCTCCAGCCTGGGCGACAGAGTGAGGTTCCATCTCAGAATAAACAAAAGAGAAAACAAAAAGACAAGGTCATGCCCTGTCTGCCCATGTGGCCTTGGCTCCTACAGGCCCCCCAAGCATTAACTGTCAACCCTTAGGATGGTGCCCACCCCACACCCCACACCCCTGCCCACAACCAGGGCAGGCTGTATGCAGCAGGTGCTCTGTGAGTGCTTGCTGAATTGTTAGCATCATGGAGCCTGGGTGGTGACTGGGGTAAAGACAAGGTCCCAGGAAAGGGACATGGCCACCTACCCTTCATCCCAAGGAAAAGGGTCAGTATCAGGTGGTCAGGGAAAGTGAGAAGCCCAGGAGCCTGGAACGGGCTCCCAGCTGAGACCTTGGCTTGGCTGATGAGGAGAGAACCCCAGAGACTCTCGTTCCAACCCTAGTCCCCTGTCACTAGGACCCACTGGGGTCCTTTCCATTCACCCCTCTGACACAGGGACCCTGTCACCTGGAGGGCCCTTGGCGCTCACAGATCTCCTGGCCCTCGCTCACCTCCAGGCACTCCCACCCATGGCCCAGCATCGCCTGCGAAGTGCACCCTCACCCAGCCCCACCTGCTGCCGCTGCAGGTGGCATCCCGCGTCCTCTATTCTGTTTCTTGCCTCTATCCTGCGGCCCCACCCAGATCCTCCCACTAATGATTTGTGTCTGGCTGGAAAGGGCCCCACCCTCCACCTTCCCAGGGCCCTGGGAGATTCGGGACATTGCTGGGTGCCCTGAGCCCTGCCCCAGTTTGAAAAGACAGGGATGAGGGGATCCCCAGCACCCCCTGCATACCCAGGGCTTGGCCAGGGGCTCCCCTACCCAGGGGCAAGTGGACCCAGCCTTTCTTCCCCTCTGCACCCCTCAGTCGCCTCTGACTGGTTTCCAGGAACCGTCGGCCTGGGGTGGATCCAAGATGTAGGATACGGACACCCAGGAACACCCCACCCTTCCAGGCAGTACATCAGCCGTCCTAGAGGACTGAATGCCTGGATGAGGCCCAGGGCGGGAGGACAGAGGGAGGGAAGGCTGGGGACCACTGGGAATGGATGGGGAGGACATCACAGACAGGAAACCCAGGCCTCAGGGGTCACCTGTAGGACACCTCACTGCCTCTCACAGGGTGAAGACCCCTGTGAGAGGAGTCTTGACCAGAGGGCTTCGTCCCTCTGTCCTTCCCTCCCTCTGTCTTTCCCTCCCTCTGCCCTTCCCTCCCTCTGCCCTTCCCTCCCTTTTTCCTCCCTGTTTTCACTTCCCCTCACCGCTTCCTTGGCCTGAGGGATGCATGGGGGTGAGTGAGAAGCAGAAACTCCAGTGGGTTCCCCTTTCAGGCCTTTTTTTTTTTTTTTTTTGAGACAGAGTTTCACTCTTGTTGCCCAGGCTGGAGTGCAATGGCTTGATCTCGGCTCACTGCAACCTCCGTCTCCCAGGTTCAAGCGACTCTCCTGCCTCAGCCTCCATAGTAGCTGGGATTACAAGTGCCCACCACTGCGCCCAGCTAATTTTTTCTATTTTTAGTAGAGATGGGGTTTCACCATGTTGGCCAGGCTGGTCTCGAACTCCTGACCTCAGGCAATCCACCCACCTCAGCCTTCCAAAGTGCTGGGATTACTGGTGTGAGCCACCAAGGCCAGCCAGGACTAGACTTTTTAACAAACTCTTCATGAGATTAAATGAGTCAATACGTAAAAGTAGCTATCACAGGCCTTGTAGTAACTAGCGATTCAATAAAGCTTCAGTAACTGTAAAAGCTGGCTGGGCAAAGGCTCCCTGCCATGAGAAGTCATCCTGCCCTGCCTGTGGTAGGCAGAATAATAAACCCCAAATATGCCGGGTGCGGTTGGACCTCTGGCTTCAGAATTGTAAGAGGATAAATGTGTGTCGCTTTAAGCCCCCAAGTTTTTGATAATTTGTTACAGCAGTAATGGAAAATAAACCCACTCCCCTAGCTCATTCTAGCACCAGAAGTGCTAGCCTCTCACACTGGTGTTAGAATTATTGGGAGGCGGGGCCAGGTGCAGTGGCTCACGCCTTTAATCCCAGCACTTTGGGAGGCTGAGGTGGGTGGATCACCTGAGGTCAGGAGTTTGAGACCAGCCTGGCCAACATGGTGAAACCCCATCTTTACTAAAAATACTAAAATTAGCCAGGTGTGGGCGGGTGTGGTGGCTCAAGCCTGTAATCCCAGCACTCTGGGAGGCTGAGGCAGGCAGATCACGAGGTCAGGAGATCGAGACCATCCTGGCTAACACGGTGAAACCCCGTCTCCACTAAAAATACAAAAAAAAAAATTAGCCGGGTGTGGTGGCGGGTGCCTGTAGTCCCAGCTACTCGGGAGGCTGAGGCAGGAGAATGGCGTGAACCCGGGAGGCAGAGCTTGCAGTGAGCGGAGATAGCGCCACTGCCCTCCAGCCTGGGTAACAGAGCAAGACTCTGTCTCAAAAAAAAAAAAAAAAAATTAGCCAGGTGTGATGGCAAGTGCCTGTAATCCCAGCTACTTGGGAGGCTGAAGCAGGAGAATCACTTGAACCCAGGAGTCAGAGGTTACAGTGAGCTGAGATCGTGCCACTGCACGCCAGCCTGGGTAACAGAGCAAAACTCCATCTCAAAAAATAAAAAAATAAAAAAGAATTACTGGGAAGAGGATCTGCTCCCCTTCTCGATTGATAATCCTTTACAGCCAAAAGATGGTTTTCTGTTCATCTTTGGACCTACTACAAGGTCTGAATCAGTGGTTTGTACACAGTAGCTGCCCTGTTGATGCTTGCTGAATGGACGCAGGCAGTAAGAGCCCAGAGTTGGACTTCATTCAGCACCTAATTGTTGCATTCATTGTGTGCAGTCACGGGGCTGGGTGCTCAGAATTCAGTACTGAGTCAGCCGAGCCCTGCCCTTAATGAGAGCAGGCCGTGAGTGAGACACACACAAAACAGTTCAGTGCAGCGCAATGTTACTCGTGCAGTGACAAAGGTATGTGTGTACAGGCACCTTGGGAGGCCCAGGGAGGGAGCAACTCATTCAGACCAGGCAGCCGAGGATAGTTTCACAGGGAGGGACAGCTGAAGCTGGGTTTCGAAGCCAGGGCAGCACTTTGCCAGGCTGAGAAGATGAGGTGGAAAATTGTCCAGGTAGAGACGGGAATGCACCTGGTGTGTTTGGGGAACACCCAGAGACCCATAGCTGCATCAGCATTTCCAGGGGGATGCAGTGGGAGTGCTATGGAAAATGGACCTTGCAAAGAAACGTGTTTCTTTATCTCCTGTTAGTTGAGCACCTACTCTGTACCAGATACTGTCTCAGGCTCTGGGAATAAACACCACAAACAGCATTTTTGCTCTCACGGAGCAGACATTCTAGCAGGAGAAATGGGCAATCAACAAACCAGTGGATGGTCCATTCTCCAAGGAAATACAAAGGGGACTGTGAGTGCTTCGAGAGGCTTGGGAAGGCCTCTCCGAGGTGACAGTTAAGGGGGAACTGAACTATGTAAAGAGCCAGCCATGTGCAGGGAAGGACACTCCGGGCCAAGGTCACAGTTGATCCAAGGGCCCTGAGGCTGGACTGAGGTATTCCTTTTTGGGGAACAGAAAGAAGGACCTGTGTGGCTGGGGTGGAGAGGTCAAAGGAGAGAGTCAAGCCACATCAGGTCAGGAAGGGACAGGGCTGACCCTCAGAGCAGAGGTTCTCATCCCTGATGTACAGAGCTGGCCCCTGTGGTGCTCTTAAGAGCAGAACGGAGAACCATGATCCACAGCCCCGTGGGCCTGGGAGCCTGACATCTTCGACAGACCATTTTTGTTGCTTGTTTCGCTGCAAACTTCTCAGAGCTTGGAACAGGCCAATGCACAGTGTGACTCTCCATGATGCTGTGTTTCCCAAACTCATATGGACATGGAGCCACTTCCAGGAGAAGCAGGTGGAGCTAGGGTTCCTGGGACACCTTTTTGGAAATCTCTGGGCCAATTCGTAGGTCATACAACTGGAAGAAACAACTGGGACAAAGGTTGAAAAGGAAGACCACCATGACAGGGTGCTGAAGAGTTTGGACTTTATCCTCTATTAATAGGGAGTCATCCAAGCATGGTTGTGTGCTGTTTAGTTCTTAATGTGTCTATTTACATAGATTTTAATCAAACAAAAGGGATATTATCGTTATCTCCAATGCTTCGGTCTCCCAGTTAATAATATCTCTTGGAAAGCCACCTCGTTCTTTTTAATCCATCATGACCATGAGCTATAATTTATCTACTTCGTCCCTGACAACTACCTCTCTAGTCTCCAAGGCTTCTTGCTTTTCCAAGCAATGGTGTCGTAAGCCTCCCTGAATGTAAAGCATACTGAACTTTTGCAAATACATCTTCAGGGGAAAGTTTAGCAGTGGGATGACTGGGTTTATACTTCGGGAAACATTGCCAAATTTTCTTCCAGAGTAAAATGAAATGATACTTGAAGTTTGCTTTAAAATATTCTTACCTCTTCCCTAAAAACTGGCAGCAGGAGAGAGAAGAAACCAAAATGGCATCATGTTGACAATTATGAAAACCAGGCGATGGGCATATGGGAGCTCATTTTGCTATTCTCTCTACTTTTGTGTACATCTGGAATTTTCCACAGTTAAAAAAAAAGTCACCTTGCAAAGTTCTACAAATTATCACTTGCCCTAAACATGACTGAGAATATCTTTCCCCTTATACTTCTACTAGCAATGACACCATCAAAGTTTGTTTGTTGTTGTTATTTTCCTTTTTTTATCTTTTTTTTTTTTTTTGAAATGGAGTTTTGCTCTTGTCACCCACGCTGGAGTGCAATGGCATGATCTTGGCTCACTGAAACCTCTGCTTCCTGGGTTCAAGTGATTCTCCTGCCTCAGCCTCCCAAGTAGCTGGGATTACAGGCACCCACCACCACACCCTGCTAATTTTTGTATATTTAGTAGAGATGGGGTTTCACGTTGGACAGGCTGGTCTCGAACTCCTGACTTCAAGTGATCCACCCGCCTCAGCCTCCCAAAGTGCGGGGATTACAGGTGTGAGCCACTGTGCCCGGGCTTTCTTTTCTTTTTTTTTTTTGAGATGGGGTCTCACTCTGTCACCAAGACTGGAGTGCAATGGTGGGATCTCTGCTCACGCTCACTGCAGTCTTGAACTCCTAGGCCCAAGTGATCCTCCCACCTCAGCCTCCCGAGTAGCTCAGATTACATGTGTGTGCCACCATACCTGGCTAATTTTTGTATTTTGTGTAGAGATGGGGGTCTCACAATGTTGCCCAGGCTGGTCTCAAACTGCCGGGCTCAAGCTATCCTCCTGCCCCGACCTCCCAAAGTGCTGGGATTATAGCCGTCAGCCACCACACCTGGCCCTTTTGTCTTTCTTCGTAGTTGAAACAGATCTCTCTGTTGCCTCAGTTTCCATTTATTTAATTATGAGTAAAATTGAACTTCTGTTGTAGTTTGAATATATCCCCCAAAGTTCATGTGTTGGAAATGTAATCTCCAATGCAATACTGTTGAGAGATGGGACCTTTAAGAGGAGATTGGGTCACGAGGGCAGAGATTAATGGCCTTAGAGATTAATGCCATTACCAGGGGAGTGGGTTAGTTATTGCAGTTATGGAGGGAGTGGGTTCCTGATAAAAGGATAAGTTTGGCCCCCTTCCTTCTCTGTCTGTCTCTCTCTCCCCCCACTCCCCTCGCTACCCTTCCACCTCCTGCCATGGGATGCTGCAGCATGAAGGCCCTCGCCAGATGCAGCCCCTTAACCCTGGACTTCCCAGCCTCCAGAATTGTCAGAAGTAAATCTCTGTACTCTGTTAAATCACCCAGTCTCAAGTGTTCAGTTAGAGCAGCACAGAACAGACAAAGACCACATCCTTCCCTGTATTTCATGGTTGCTTCTTCTTCTCCTTCTTTTTCTTAGGAACTGGCTGTTCCTATCCTTTGCCTATTCTTGTCTGGGTCTTGTCCTTCCTGGCTTGTGTGAGCTTTTCATAAACATGGGAAGAGGCCTTGGCACAGGTCTTGTGAATGCATTTTCCCAGTTACTTTTTCATTTTCCAACTTTGATTATAGGTCTTTCTCCACACAGACAATTCCCTCAGGCCACATTCCTTCCTTCTCTTTTCTGTGTCTGGGCAAGGCAGCCAAGGTGGATCAGTTGAGGTTAAGAGTTGGAGACCAGCCTGACCAACATGGTGAAACCCCGTCTCTATTTAAAAAAATACACACAGACAAAAATAGCTAGGCGTGGTGGAGGGCACCTGTAATCCCAGCTACTCGGGAAGCTTAGGTGAGAGGGTCACTTGAACTCGGGAGGTGGAGGTTACAGTGAGCTGAGATCGTGCCATGGCACTCCAGCCTGGGCAACAGAGGAAGACTCCCATCTCAAAAAAAAAAAAAAGAAAAGAAAAGAAAAGAAAGAAAGAAAGAAAAAAGGGATGGAGGGTTTATTAATGCAGATTGTTTAAATACATCATGATTAATCCATACACTCAAACTCTAAAGATTTATCTTAAAGAACAAGGCACCTCTCTGTGTACTGAAATGTACTGCATGTACATTTGTACTGAAATGTAAGCATAAGCAAGTATGTACTCTCTATGTATGTGGAAAGAATCCGTAATGCATTAAGAGGAAAAATCAGGTGGTAAAGGAGGTATTTCCCATTTTGGAGGCAGGGAGGAAAATCTGGTGTGCATGTGTGTGAGAGAGAGTGCATTAGAATATACGCGGAAAGCACATCTGCGAACGCATAGCGCAAATGCTTACTAATGCAGAGCAGGGGTGCCGGCCAGCTTCTACTCTGTTGTGTGTTTCCATCATGTTCGAATTACTGGTAATGAGCTCACGTGACTTTTGTAATCCTAGAGAGGGGACAGCCTGTGTGAAGGTGTGAAGCAATAGAACGCATTTGGGGAAATACTAAAATTGGTCCAAAAAGAATGGCAGGAAGAGATGAGAGTGGAGAGGAAGGTGGCAGACAGATGGCCCAGGGTAGCCCATGTTCTGCCGAGGAGTGTGGGGTTCATCCCGGTGCAGCAGGCTTTCTTTGTCCTCACTGGCAGCTCCTCTCAGTCTCTGAGGCTGCCTCCTAGTCTTCTGCCCACATTTGACTGTGGGAGTTTCTAATCTA
>NW_022096249.1:17500-30104 GCF_006542625.1 Nomascus leucogenys
CATGCAGCTGGCCCTGTCTGGCCCTGTCTGGTTTCCATTCACAACGATGGGGGAGGAGAGAGTCTGGAAGGTTGAAGAGGGAGGCACTAGACACTCATGGGTAGAGAGACCGCTCTGGCTGCAGTGTGAAGGGTGGGTCATGGTGAGCAGGGTGCTGGGGCTGTTGGAGCTTCATGCTGAGATGGGATAAGGTCTGCCCAGATGGGTGGGGAAGGGACAGGAGAGGAGAAGGACCCTCTCTCTGGGGAGGTTGCCCTGCAGCTTTCTGGCCCTCCCTGTTTCCAGCTCAGTTTTTCTGCCTTCTCCCTGGGAATTCTCCTGGGACTGCCATTCTGGGTGTGCATTTTTTTTTTTTTTTTTTTTGAGACACAGTTTCACTCTTGTTGCCCAGGGTGGAGTGCAATGGCATGATCTCGGCTCACTGCAACCTCTGCCTCCTGTGTTCAGGCGATTCTCCTGCCTCACTCTCTGGATTACAGGTGTGCACCACCACGCTTGGCTAATTTTGTATTTTTAGTAGAGACGGGGTTTCACCATGTTGGTCAGGCCAGTCTCAAACTCCTGATCTCAAGTGATCCACCCTCCTCGGCCTTCCAAAGTGCTGGGATTACAGGCATGAGCCACGTGCTCAGCATGTTCTTTTATCCATTCCCTTTGGTAGAGAGGGAAGCTTCCCCACTGGTGTGAGGGCTAAGAGCAGATTCTCCCCATCGACAGAAATGTAGACACCACAACCGCTCCCTCATGGAACCATTGCTATCCCTTGGGAACTGCGGCTTGGGGTGTCCTGTTGAGTCACTTCACACCCAGCCTCTCACTGGCATTGACTGTCTATGACATTCAAAGGCAGAAAAAGTACAATATGACTTTATTTCTTAATTTAATGTTCATGAGACAAGGATTGAACAATAGAACTTAAAAAAAGCTCTAGACAACCTCTGTGTTATTTCTTTATTATTTTTTAGTTTTCAGATAGGGTCTCACTGTGTTGCTCAGGCTGTAGCACAGTGGCACGATCTCTGCTCACTGCAACCTCCACCTCCTGCCTCAGCCTCCCAAGTAGCTGAGACCACAGGTGGGCACCACCATGCCTGGCTAATTTTTTAGATTTTTGGTAGAGATGGGGTTTCATCATGGTACTCAGGCTGGTCTTGAACTCCCGAGCTCAAGTGATTTGCCGCCTTGGCCTCCCAAAGTGCTGGCATTACAGGTTTGTCACACTGCAGCTGGCCAATACAACTTTTTTTTTTCTTTTTTGAGCCAGAGTTTCACTCTTGTGGCCCAGGCTAGAGTGCAGTGGCATGATCTTGGCTCACAGCAACCTCCACTCCCAGCTCAAGGCATCCTGCCGCCTCAGCTTCCTGAGTAATGGGACCATAGGCATGCACCACCACTCCCGGCTAATTTTTTGTATTTTTAGTAGAGATGGGGTTTCACCATGTTGCCCAAGGGTCTCCAACTCCTGGGCTCAAGTGATCCCCCACCTAGGCATCCCAAAGTGCTGGGATTACAGGCATGAGCCACTGTGCCTGGGCAACAATTTTAAAGAAAAAAATGAGAACGGTGTCACCAAAACTTTGGCATAAGGAACCTAGATACTGAGCAACTGAGCATTCCTCTCAGATGCCCAGGGCACAGGGAACAGATGAGGCATTTCAGTCTCTATAAAATGGGGAGCATAGCTGCAGGAAGGGCAATAGTCATAAGCCCTTAGTAGACCCCTCCCCGCCTAGGCACTTAACCACCTGCCCACATCACTGCAGTCCCACCTGTCCAGGGGAACAAGAACGTCAGAAGACAAGAAATGATTCTTGAATGGTGGAATTTCAGGCACCATGGTTATCATAATATGTGTTGTGTTAATGGGTGTGTGATGGCGGCAGAGGGGTCTTTGTCTCCTACCTGGGACGAGATTAGTGTTGCCTCTACTTACCATAAAATGGGTCCCCCCAGGATATTAAATCCAGCTTGTGAAAGATCTCTGTGTTAAATTGACCCACTCGATTCAACGATGAACACAAGCACTGTGATATGTGAGTAGGGCCCTTTCTGCAAAGAGCTCACAGGCCAGTGCAAGAGTAAGAAAGCAGACAGAGTTTTTGAGGCAGGAGTCCCCTGACACTGAGGACAAGCATGGAAGACTTTGGTGGCTTGGAAGAAGTGAGCTGGGCCAGCCTGGAGGTGAGGGAGGGTTTCCAAGAAGAGGTGACTTCTGAGTCCTGAAAGGTGCGTCTCTATGTAGGAGTGAAAGTGGTGGTGGTCTCCAGGCAAAGAGCAATTTCAAGGTCAATTGGCTTGTGATTGGAGGACCTTCTGCTTGGACTCTGGGATCCCACGACTCGAGCAGGTTCAAGGCCTCTATTTCAGCGAGTATCCTGCTTTTCTCTGCACTACCATTTTATCCCTTTTATTCTCATTTGCACACAAACATGTTCTGGTATCTCCCTTCAAGAAAGAAAGAAGGAAGGAAGGAAAGGAAGGAAGGAAGGAAGGAAAGAAAGAGAGGCGGGGAGAGAGAGGGAGGGAGGAGGGAGGGAGCAGACCTCTCTATCAGTTAGGTCCTGGCAGGAATCATAATCGGCTCAGATGGTTCAACTTATATCAAAGAGGTCTAGGCTATGTTTCTGGTTATTCTATGAATAAAACCCACTGAGCTAATACTGATTCCCTTTTGACTACCACTGTGGAGTTCAAGCAAGCTGATATAGGTGAAAGGACTTTAAAGAGTTTAAAAAACAATGGTACAACAGAAAATCAACTCAATCCATGAATGATCATTATCATGACTTATATCACAGGTGTGAAAGTATCTCATGGCATTCAGATCCCAGGAATTTTTGTTCCTGGGCTCAAACTCCTGCTGCATTTCCTGTAGGCAGGCAAACAGAGCAAGGGCCTTGAAAACATGAATTCGGCTTCAATGAATTTATCTAGAATGGTGCAATCGGAACATCTAGAAGAGACTGTTTTCATTTCACTATACATTCAGATTTTGTCTTTTGTGGTTTTTAGTGTTATTTTTATTTTTACTCATATTTGTGGGAATGGACGCCATAATCCCTTCAATGCTTTGACCCTGGAAAGGACATTACATCATCTTTCATTTCTAGTCACTCCGCATCCCCTTCCAAACAACCGGCCAGAAACAGCTTACAGCCCTCAACTCACTGCCCCAATCCATGTGCATCACCTCTTTCTGTAGCCTGTGATCATTGGGAACTTCTGGAAAATAATATCCTAGCTATGGAGTGATTGGCACTGTTCCAGTGTGCTTACTCATGCAGGGCTCAGAGGCTGGGGGCTTTCTGTGTATTGCTCACTTAATCTCTGTGACAACCCTACTCAGGCAATTTTCAGATAAGAACCGCGAGGCTCAGAGAGATAAAGTGACTTGGTTAAGGTCACATTGCAAAGGAGGGTTAGAAATGAAATTAAACAATTTCCTGTTCTGCAGCCCTGGCCTTTATGCCATTCTTCATGCTGCTGCCTCATGGAGGCTGGAACCAGAGGGGGCAAAGAGATGACCTCATTCTGAGTCTTCACTTTATGGAATTATATGTCAATAATATGAGACCTCATCTACTCCCAAATCCAGGTTGCCAGATTCTCTGTTCATATTTCACATATAAGTGACTATAAATTTAATAGGAAAGGAAGTTTCCTTTAAAAGACCCAGTAGAATATTTAGGTGCCTATGAGGAAATTCAGTCTTGCAAAAGTAAAACGGTGGAACTTTTTTTGTGTTTTTTTTTGTTTGTTTGTTTTGAGACAGGGTCTCACTCTGTCACCTGGGCTGGAGTGCAGTGGCATGAAGGTGGCTCACTGCAGCCTCAACTTACCAGGCTCAAGTGATCTCCTGCCTCAGTCTCCCAAGTAGCTGGGACCACAGGCACATGCCACCATGCCCGGCTAATTTTGTATTTTTTTTGTAGAGATGGGGGTTTGCCATGTTGCCCAGGCTGATCTCGAACTCCTGGGCTCAAGAGATCCTCCTGCCTTGGTCTCCCAAATTGTTGGGATTACAGATGTGAGCCACTGTGCCGGCCAAGCACAGACAACTCTTCCAAGGCGTTTTGCTATAAACGTAAGCAGAGAAAGGGCAGAAGCTGGAAGGGGATTTGGAGATGAGGGAAGGTGTGCTGGCCATTATGCCGTCCAAGATCCATTCACTGTCCATTCGTGTCCCACTCTGGGCCCTGGGAGAGAGACCCTTTTGCACTGCATTACCAGGGCTCTTCTGGTTACAACACTTCCATATGGGTTCAGCCAAGGGGAGGCAAAGGCAGGAGAACTGAAGGCTGGAGGAGAGAGAGAGCAGGTGTCCTGCCCGTCCCTCTCTGCTTCAGTGCCCTGTCTCAGGCAGGAGCTGTGTCCCCCTCCATGCCTGCAATTCCTTCCAGGCTGCCCTTTTCTCAATGGCTCCTGGGATGCTATTTCTTCCCTTGGTCCTTTCAGGGCCAGGAGTTGTCACCCTACAAACCTTCATTTGTCTCTGGGTGCTGCAACATCCTTGTTTGTTCCCTTAACTTTGTTAGTGGCCTCTTTGAATCAGTTGAACCATCTGAGAGAATCCTGACTTCTGCCAGGACTCTAACTGATAGAGTGGTCCCTCCCTCCCTCCCTTCCTTCCTTCCTCCCTCCCTCCCTTAAGGGAGATACTAGAATATGTTTGTGTGCAAATCAGAATAACAGGGCAGATGGCTGGGTGCAATGGTTTATGCCTGTAATCCCAGCACTTTGGGAGGCTGAGGTGGGCAGTTTGCTTGAGGCCAGGAGTTTGAGACCAGCCTGGCCAACATGATGAAACCCCGTCTCTACTAAAAATACAGTTAGCCAGGCGTGATGGCAACATGCTTGTAATCCCAGCTACTCGAGAGGCTGAGGCAGGAGAATTGCTTGAGTCTGGGAGGCAGAGGTTGCAGTGAGCCAAGATAGCACCACTGCACTCCAGCCTGGGTGACACAGCAAGACTCTGTCTCAAAAAAAAAAAAGAAAAGAAAAGAATAACAGCGGAAAGGGAGAAAATGATGATGCAGAGAAAAGCAGGATACTCACTGGATCAAAGTTCTCCAGCCTGCTTGAGGGCCTGGGATCCAGAGTCCCAGCAGACGGTCATTGCCTTAGACTCCAGCAGGATGCCTCTTCTGTGTTGCAGGAGGAGAGGCAGGAAGCCTGGGCGTAGGGGCAGGAGGGTTGAGAGATCTGGCCTGAGGGCTTCCAGTTTCTCAAAGGAGAGTGAGCCACGCCATCAGCTGAGGAATGCAGGGGAGTTTGTGCAGATAGAAGACAGTATGAAATAGCCATCTCAGGGAAGAGGAAAACAAACTTTCTAGGAAAGGTTGGTAGGATTGCCAGGTATGAGGAGTGCTAATTTGAGGTTTGTGGTCATGAATTTATTTATTTATTTTTACTTTAGTATATATTATTATTTTTTGAGACAGAGTCTCGCCCCTGTTGCCTAGGCTGGAGTGCAGTGGCACAATCTCGGCTCACTGCAACCTCCACCTCCCGGGTTCAAGCGATTCTCCTGTCTCAGCCTCTGAAGTAGTTGGGATTACAGACGTCTGCTACCATGCCCAGCTAATTTTTGTTTTTAATAGAGACGGGGTTTCTCCATGTTGGTCAGGCTGGTCTTGAACTCCTGACCTCAGGTGATCCACTCTCCTTGCCCTCCCAAATTGCTGGAATTACAGGCGTGAGCCGCGCATGCCTGGCTGGGTCATTTTAAAAAACAACCCGTCAACAGTGCTGTGTGCTTTTCTCCAGCATCTGCAGCTGCTCTGGCACTGGCCTGAAGAAGGTGAGGGTTGGGTTTTGGAAGAGTTGGGATTTAGCCAGGTTTACATGATGGTCAGAGAGGGGCAGGTTTATTGAGGGTTTCAGCCAGGGAGTGACAGTCATGGTGGAGCGTGGGATCTACTCGGGGTTAGAAGGGAAGCAAGCACATGAGTGGGTGACAGTGAAAAAGGTGATACTGAAAGAGGATTGGAGGCTCTGATGAAGCATGGCATGGAGGGGAAGCTAGAGCCCATGATAACTGAGTTGAAGTGATTGGAAGATGAGTGCAAGAAACTGCAAGTGAGGGAGCACAGGGTGTTCCCTGATGGCATCAGCGGGCAAGGGTTTTGAAAGCGGAGGAGGAGAAATGGCTCAGAAAGTAACTGAATGAAAAGGAGGGCGCCCACATCCCCTCCTGGCCTTCCCAGGACGTTTCTCCCTACATCTCCCAGAGCAGTTCTCTCTCGTCAGGTTGCCTGAAAAAGCCCACGACTGTAGGGACCACCTCCATAGGGTCGGTGGGTCTCTCCCCGTGTGCAGCGACGAGAGAGTGTAGAAATAAAGACACAAGACAAAGAGATAAAAGAAAAGGAGCGCCTGGGGGACCACTACCACCAATGCACAGAGACCGGTAGTGGCCCCAAATGTCTGGCTGCTCTGTTATTTATTGGATACAAAGCAAAAGGGGCAGGGTAAAGAATGTGAGTCATCTCCAATGATAGGTAAGGTCACGTGGGTCACGAGTCCACTGGACAGGGGGCTCTTCCCTCTGGCAGCCGAGGCAGAGAGGAGACAAAGAGAAAGACAGCTTACGCCATTTCTACATATCAGAGACTTTTAGTACTTTCACTAATTTGCTACTGCTATCTAGAAGGCAGAGCCAGGTGTACAGGATGGAACATGAAGGCAGACTAAGAGTGTGACCACTGAAGCACAGCATCACAGGGAGACAGTTAGGCCTCCGGATAACTGCGGGAAAGCCTGACTGGTGTCAGGCCCTCCACAAGAGGTGGAGGAGCAGAGTCTTCTCTAAACTCCACCGGGGAAAAGGTGACTCCCTTTCCCGGTCTGCTAAGTAGCGGGTGTTGTTCCTTGACACCTTTTGCTACCGCTAGACCACGGTCCACCTGGCAACGGGCATCTTCCCAGATGCTGGTGTCACCGCTAGACCAAGGAGCCCTCTGGTGGCCCTGTCCAGGCATAACAAAAGGCTCGCACTCCTGTCTTCTGGTCACACCTCACTATGTCCCCTCAGCTCCTATCTCTGTGTATGGCCTGGTTTTTCCTAGGTTATGATTAGAGCAGGGATTATTATAATATTGGGATAAAGAGTAATTACTACCAACTAACGATTAATGATATTCGTATATAATCATATCTAAGATCTATAACTGGTATGACTATTCTTGTTTTATATTTTATTATACTGGAACAGCTCGTGTCCTCGTCCCTTGCCTCGGCGCCTGGGTGGCTTGCCGTCCCACACGACAACTTGAGTGGCTTCAGTTTTAGGCCAAATCAGGCCATTTTCAACTTTGTTTCTCCTTACAGCCTGATCCACAGCCTGGCTCTGACTGCACTGCACAGGTGGTAGTAATGTGTCTCTAGAACAAGCACCTACGGGCACACGGGAGTCAGATCCCTAGACAGAAGGCCTGGTGTCTTCTCCTATAAACTGCTTTCCCTCCCTCATTTGTTTATTCAAACGTGTTAAGCACTACTGCATGCCAGGCCTATTTGCTTTATTTTCTTTACCTCTCTCAGCCACCCTGAGGGGAGGGATTATTTTTTATTTATTTCATTTTTATTTTGTAGAGACAGAGTCTCACCGTATTGTCTAGGGTTGTCTCGAACTCCTGGGCTCGAGTAATGGGGGGAGGATTATTATGCTCATTTTTACAAATGAGGAAATAAAAGCTCAGAGAGCTGAAAAACTTTGCCAAGGTCATATAGGGTCTATCTGAGTCCAAGGAGACTCGCTATCCAGATAGGGAAAGAATCAGGTAGGGAAGTAATAAAACATAAGTCGTTGTGCAAAGTTTTAAGGGAACACGGAAGTCAGAGAGATTACTCCTGTTATGAGAGAAGAGGTGGGGTGCATGTGAGTTAGACTTCCAGGATTAGTAGAAATTGACATAGGGAGCTGGAGAGGAAGGACGGCAGGCAGAAGTGATAGCCTGAGCAACGACATTGTGACATGAAACTCCATGGTGTGACCAAGATTGTTGAGTTAAAGGCAGAGACAAGATTGTCTATAGGCCTGGGGTTCATGGACAGCCTCAAGGAGATGGCCCACAAACCCCCAGATATTTGATCTCAGTTGTGGGTGTCTTTTTTTTTTTTCTAGAGAGAGGCTTTTTATTTTCATCGATTCTTCAAACTGGGACATTCACTCAAAACAGCCTTGGGTAGCAGATAAGCTTGGAGACATCAGCAGGGCCCAGGAACACAGGACCTTGTAGCCCTGGTTCAAGAATTCATCCTTCACTCTGAGGCCAACAGGGAACCCATGGTGTTTTCTAGCTGGGAGAAAGCACCTGCCTTAAGCACGCTTTCTAGCCTTAGGAAGACAACACAGTTTACTGTCCACTGAAATAGATGGAAAGTCCTTTCATAAACTACAACACGATCTACTGTTTACTGCCGTATCCCTAGAGTCGGGCACAGTGCTGAGCACATATTGGGGGTTCAGTAGATATTTGTTGAATGAATGAATGAATGAATGTGCACAGGTGTACATCATAACAATAAAAAGAATGCATATATCACCAGGGTGGCTCCATGCATTTCCTGACTGATTTAACTGAAGGTGAAATCCATGAACCCCAACCTCCCCGTGTACAGCTTCAGGCTCTAACAGAAACCTATCAATTCCTGAGATGATGCTAGGACTGGCGGAGCAAGGGTGGGTAAGGGAGAGTGGGTTTGGCACCTGAGGGTGTGGCCATACCTGGCTGCAGGATGGGGCTATTCCCACAGTGCCCTTTGGCGTCTTTGAAGGAGTGGAGGCTACACGGTCAGGATGGCCGGAATTCTTCTTTTCCTCCTTCGACATTCAATCCAACAGCTTGTCCTGTTGACTCTGTCTGCAAAATATGTCCTCTATCCCCTCTATTTCCTCCATCTCCTCCACTCTTACCCAGTTCCTGCTCCCCACCTGGCCTGGGCCACCACAGCTGTCTCAAAACCAGAGCCATGGCTGTGCCCTTTCCTCCCTACCATCAGCTCTCCATGTGGCGGCCTGAGGGATCTTTAAAACTTTCCGCCTGCAAAGAACGTGGCTTTCTTAGAGTACTGTGCTTCTAAAAATTTAATATATTTTTGGGTCAGGTGGGAATTTTGCCAAGATGCAGTTTTTGATTCAGTTATCTGGGGTTGGGCTCAAGACTGCGTTTCTAATAAGCTCCCAGGCCATGCAGTTGCTGCTGCTGCTGGACCGCATTAGGAGTAACAAAGGCTTGGAGAAAAATCCAAACTTCCTTCCCATGTCCCACTTTATCTGGCCCCTGCATAGCTCTCCCACGTCATCTCCAGCCCTTGCTCCTCTCCCTCATCTTGCTATGGCTCCTCTGCCTTCACTGTGTTCCTGGAGTATGCTGCTCCTACCTCAGGGCCTTTGCACATGATGTTCCCACTGCCTGGAGTGCTCCTTTCCTGGAACATTCCACATGGCTTGCTTTTCTTTATTTACATCTTAGTTCAATGGTGAGATAGTATTCTCTGTCCACTTCACCTGAAGTACCTTAGCCACCAGAGACTCCTGGCTATTTGCTTTTTTTCTTCTTCTGCATAGCACTTATGATTCTCAGTTTATTTTGGTAATATATTTGTTGACATTCATTTCCTGTCCTTCCCTTCATGTATGTTCCACAGGGATAAGGACTCGGCTTCCTTTGCTCTGAGCCTACCCCAGAGCCTGGCACATGGTAAGTGTCCTCTTCATGTTTCTTGGGCCTGTGCATGAAAACGCTCCACCGCTGCTGTTGGTGTTTGGATGCAGACAAGCTGGGAAAAGCAATGGAGGGACCTGAGACAGAGGAGAGGAAGGAGAGAGTAAGCAACTGTCTCTACTGAGGTGCCTCAGAAAAAGCCTCAAGAACCTGGAGGCGATGCTGAAACCCTGAATCAACACATAGTAGATGAATTCATCTAACTAGAAGAGATTCATTCTGGAAGGTGGGGAGGAAAGTAATGCATAGTTCAATGAGTTAAGCATTTGGAAGTTTCAGTAGACATATAGTAAATATTTATCAAATAAATAAATATGCTGAACCTTTATTTTATGCCATTACTTTGTGTTACATAATCTGTTCGTCCTCATAAGACATTATCACCATCTTGCAAATAAGAAGCTGCGCTACCAGATTAGGAGATTTGCCCGAGGTCATATAAGACTCGCCAAGGTCATACGACGATTCAGAGACAGAGCTGACTACCCTACTCTCTAAAACAGCTCTATTCAAAGTCGTAAAGGCCATATTCCCTGTCCCCTTCCCTGCAGTGCCATACCACCTGTTATCACTGACACACTGTGCATTTATCTGCTTGTCTGCTTCCTCTCACCACAGCATAAATTCCCTAAGGGTAAGAATCTTCGTTTTGTTCGCTACTTTTTTCCAGAGCCCAGAACAGGGCCTGCCATGTAGGTGGCACTTCATGAATGCTTACTGAATGTTTAAAGGACGAATGAAGGCGTTATTTAAAAATCCTTATTTCGGCCAGGTGCCATGGCTCATGCCTGTAATCCTAGCACTTTTGGGAGAGTGAGGCCAAGAACAGGAGTTTGAGACCAGTCTAGACAATATAGCAAGACCCTGTCACTAAAAAAAATTTACAAATTACTCAGATGCAGCCAGGTACCTGTAGTCCCAGCTACTCATGAGGCTGAGGCAGGAGGATGGCTTGAGCCCAGGAGTTTGAGGCTGCAGTGAGCTTTCTCGCGCCACTGCACTCCAACCTGGGCAACAGAGCAAGACCCTGCCTCTTAAAAACAAAAAACAAAAACACAAAAAGTTTCTCCACCTCTAAGTGGCAGTTCTATAAACTCGTGGCTGACAGATGACTCAAATCCAGGCAGAAGGCTGGAGGCCATGTGTGAGGAAGGAAAGCTGTGGCCTGCTGAGTGCTTTGGATAATCAGAGGGAAGACTGTATCCACAGAGGAGAGACTCACTGCATGGAACCTGGCGGGAGAGTAACAGGGAGCTGGCATTTGTCCAGTCTCAGGCTCTGACATCACCCCTGTGGTGACTATGGGTGGGCATGAATGCCACAAGCTGGCAGTGGCTCTTCTCAGGATGTGACTTCCCACATAAGTGGCCCTAGAGGGAGAATGTGATGACCAGGCCCCGTGGCAATAAGTTCGATGTAAGTGCATAAATAGGCACTTAGCAGAAAATTTCTTGTGAGCCAGGCATGGTAGTTCATGCCTATAATCCCAGCACTTCAGGAGGCTGAAGGGGAAGGATTGCTTGAGCCCGAGAGTTTGAGACCAGCAGCCTGGGCAATGTAAAAAAAAAAAAAAAGTTAAAGTTAGGTGGGCATGGTGGCAACTCCTATAGTCCCAGCTACTTGGGAAGCTGGGTGGGAGGGAGATCACCTGAGTCTGGAGGTTGAGGCTGCACTGAGCCATGGTCATGCTACTGTACTCCAGCCTGAGTGACAGAGCAAGACCCATTTCAGAAAAAAAAATCTTTTGTGAATTGCATTAGAATGAGTGAGTCGTTCAAGCCTGGCAGTCTGGCTGCTGGACAGAGGCTCTGAACCAGCCAGGCTGGGTTGTGGATAGCCCCTTGAGATAGTTCTCTGCCCACTGACCTTCCTCTGTACCTAGGCTTCTCAAAGCATAGACTTGAGACTGGGCTCAGACTAACCACATCAGTACCACCTGAGAACTTGATAGAAACGCAAATTCTCCTGCCCTGTCCTCTGATCTACAAAATTAGAAACTATAGAGGTGAGGTCCATGGTTCTGGGAATTAACAAGCCCTCCAGGTGATTCTGATGCATGTTCAAGTTTGAGAACCACAGCTAGTTTCCCTTTCATAATAGTTACTACTTTGCAAGGAGTCCCACGGGTGGGGTTAAGGTAACAGGTTGAGAAATTCATAATATGTGCATGGGGTCTTTTCATAAGTTGAGTGAGGACTGGATCAATGACTCTTAATGGGAAAGGCCAGGGGTTAGGGAGGAAGGAATCTCCTTGCATCTGGAAAATCTCGAGGAGGGGTTAATTTGCAAAAACAAATTTTAAAGTTATAGTTTTGTTTCTAGACCTGATTTTAAAAAATTATATTTTTTTTTTAGAGACAGGATCTTGCCATATTGCCCAGGCTGGTCTCGAACTCCTGGGTTTAAGTGATCCTTCCCCTTGGCCTCTCAAAGTGCTGGGATTACAGGCATGAGCCACGGTGCCCAGCCCTTAATTTATTTCGAAGGCTGGTGTAATATAAACATTAAAGAAAGGTGTAATATAAACTGCCATCCAGTACTGACTGTTTTAGTGTCTATAATGTTTGGATCCCACCTCCTGTCCAATTCTCATCCTCAAACACAACAACAAAACCAAAAAAACAACTATCTACACACACACACACACACACACACACACACACACACACCCTTGGCTGGCCTGACAGGTAAAGAAACATCGCGTAGGACCCGCGGAAAGAGCTCCTGAAGCACGTTTGAGCCTTTATTGTGTGCCATGCACTATACATCTGGCACTATAAAGAGGGTACAATAGCTAGTGGCTTCTGCAATCAAGCAGCTTACAAGAGAAATTCAGAGGGAAGACATTTTTTCTGGTTGACAGATGTTGAAAGTAT
>NW_022096250.1:0-15499 GCF_006542625.1 Nomascus leucogenys
AGGCCTCTTAGCGCTCCGAAGGTCCACTTGCATTTTCTACAGAAAGAGTGTTTCAGAACTCTCAATCAAAAGTAAGGTTCAAGTCCGTTAATGCACAGACAGACAGAGTTTCACAGATAGATTCTGTGTAGTTTTTATGTGAACTTTTTTTTTTTCCACTATAGTCCTCTTAGCGCCTTGAATGTCCACTTGTATTTTCTACAGAAAGAGTGTTTCAGAACTGCTCAATCAAAAGTAAGGTTCAACTCTGTTAGTTGAATGCACAGAACAGAGAGAAGTTTCACAGATTTCTTCTGTGCAGTTTTTATTTGAAAATATTCCTTTTCCACTATAGGCCTCTTAGCGCCCTGAATGTCCACTTGCATTTTCTACAGAAAGAGTGTTTCAGAACTGCTCAATCAAAAGTAAGTTAAACTCTGTTAGTTGAATGCAATGAACAGAAAGAAGTTTCACAGAATGCTTCTGTGTAGTTTTTTTTGAAGATATTACTTTTTCCGCTGTAGGCCTCTTAGCGCTCCGAAGGTCCACGTCCATTTTCTACAGAAAGAGTGTTTCAGAACTGCTCAATCAAAAGTAAGGTTCAACTCTGTTAGTTGAATGCACAGAACAGAAAGAAGTTTCACAGATTGCTTCTGTATAGTTTTTGTTTGAAGATATTCCTTTTTCTACTATGGGCCTCTTAGCGCCATGAATGTCCACTTGCATTTTCTACAGAAAGAGTGTTTCAGAACTGCTCAATCCAAACTAAGGTTCAACTCTGTTAGTTGAATGCACAGAACAGAGAGAAGTTTCACAGATATCTTCTGTGTAGTTTTTATTTGAACCTATTCCTTTTTCCACTATAGGCCTCTTAGCGCCCTGAATGTCCACTTGTATTTTCTACAGAAAGAGTGTTTCAGAACTGCTCAATCAAAACTAAGGTTCAACTCTGTTAGTTGAAAGCACAGAACAGAAAGAAGTTTCACAGATTGCTTCTTTGTAGTTTTTGTTTGAAGATATTCCCTTGTCCACTATAGGCCTCTTAGAGCCATG
This sequence comes from Nomascus leucogenys, assembly GCF_006542625.1. Lineage (NCBI taxonomy): Eukaryota > Metazoa > Chordata > Mammalia > Primates > Hylobatidae > Nomascus > Nomascus leucogenys. The sequence goes on from NW_022096250.1 coordinate 1,033, forward strand.
AATGTCCACTTGCATTTTCTACAGAAAGAGTGTTTCAGAACTGTTCAATCAAAATTAAGGTTCAACTGTGTTAGTTTAAAGAACAGAACCGTAAGAAGTTTCACAGATTGCTTCTGTGTAATTTTTATTTGAAGGTGTTCCTTTTTCCACCATAGGCCTCTTAGCGCCCTGAATGTCCACTTGCATTTTCTACAGAAAGGGTGTTTCAGAACTGCTCAATCAAATGTAAGGTTGAACTCTGTCAGTTGAATGCACAGAACTGTAAGATGTTTCACAGATAGCTTCTTTGTAGTTTTTATTTGAACATATACCTTTCTCAACTATAGGCCTCTTAGCGCCCTGAATGTTCACATGCATTTTCTGCAGAAAGAGTGTTTCATTACTTCTCAATATAAACTAAGGTTCAACTCTGTTAGTTGAATGCACAGAACAGTAAGAAGTTTCACAGATTTCTTCTGTGTAGTTTTTATTTGAACATATTCATTTTTCCGCTATAGGCCTCTTAGCGCCCTGAATGTTCACTTGCATTTTCTACAGAAAGAGTGTTTCAGAACTGCTCAATAATAACTAAGGTTCAACTCTGTTAGTTGAATGCACAGAACAGTAAGAAGTTTCGCAGATTGCTTCTGTGCAGTTTTTATTTGAAAATATTCCTTTTTCCAGTATAGGCCTCTTAGCTCCCTGAATGTCCAATTGCATTTTCTATAGAAAGGGTGTTTCAGAAGTGCTCAATCAAAAGTAAGGTTCAACTCTGTTAGATGAATGCAAAGAACAGAAAGAAGTTTCACAGAATCCTTCTGTGTAGTTTGTATTTGAAAGTATTCCTTTTTCCGCTATAGGCCTCTTAGCGCTCCGAAGGTCCACTTGCATTTTCTACAGAAAGAGTGTTTCAGAACTCCTCAATCAAAAGTAAGGTTCAAGTCCGTTAGTTGAATGCACAGAACAGACAGAAGTTTCACAGATAGATTCTGTGTAGTTTTTATGTGAACTTTTTCTTTTTTCCACTAGAGTCCTCTTAGCGCCTTGAATGTCCACTTGTATTTTCTACAGAAAGAGTGTTTCAGAACTGCTCAATCAAAACTGAGGTTCAACTCTGTTAGTTGAATGCACAGAACAGTAAGAAGTTTCACAGATTTCTTCTGTGCAGTTTTTATTTGAAAATATTCCTTTTCCACTATAGGCCGCATAGCGCCCTGAATGTCCAATTGCATTTTCTACAGAAAGAGTGTTTCAGAACTGCTCAATCAAAATTAAGGTTAAACTCTGTTAGTTGAATGCACAGAACAGAAAGAAGTTTCACAGAATGCTTCTGTGTAGTTTGTATTTGAAGGTATTACTTTTTCCGCTATAGGCCTCTTAGCGCTCCGAAGGTCCACTTGCATTTTCTACAGAAAGAGTGTTTCAGAACTTCTCAATCAAAAGTAAGGTTCAACTCCGTTATTTGAATGCACAGAACAGAGAGAAGTTTCACAGATAGCTTCTGTGTAGTTTTTATGTGAACTTTTTCCTTTTTCCACTATAGTCCTCTTAGCGCCCTGAATGTCCACTTGTATTTTCTACAGAAAGAGTGTTTCAGAACTGCTCAATCAAAATTGAGGTTCAACTCTGTTAGTTGAATGCACAGAACAGTAAGAAGTTTCACAGATTTCTTCTGTGCAGTTTTTATTTGAAAATATTCCTTTTCCACTATAGGCCTCTTAGCGCCCTGAATGTCCACTTGCATTTTCTACAGAAAGAGTGTTTCAGAACTGCTCAATCAAAAGTAAAGTTAAACTCTGTTAGTTGAATGCAATGAACAGAAAGAAGTTTCACAGAATGCTTCTGTGTAGTTTTTATTTGAAGATATTACTTTTTCCGCTGTAGGCCTCTTAGCGCTCCGAAGGTCCACGTCCATTTTCTACAGAAAGAGTGTTTCAGAACTGCTCAATCAAAAGTAAGGTTCAACTCTGTTAGTTGAATGCACAGAACAGAAAGAAGTTTCACAGATTGCTTCTGTATAGTTTTTGTTTGAAGATATTCCTTTTTCTACTATGGGCCTCTTAGCGCCATGAATGTCCACTTGCATTTTCTACAGAAAGAGTGTTTCAGAACTGCTCAATCCAAACTAAGGTTCAACTCTGTTAGTTGAATGCACAGAACAGAGAGAAGTTTCACAGATATCTTCTGTGTAGTTTTTATTTGAACCTATTCCTTTTTCCACTATAGGCCTCTTAGCGCCCTGAATGTCCACTTGTATTTTCTACAGAAAGAGTGTTTCAGAACTGCTCAATCAAAACTAAGGTTCAACTCTGTTAGTTGAAAGCACAGAACAGAAAGAAGTTTCACAGATTGCTTCTTTGTAGTTTTTGTTTGAAGATATTCCCTTGTCCACTATAGGCCTCTTAGAGCCATGAATGTCCACTTGCATTTTCTACAGAAAGAGTGTTTCAGAACTGTTCAATCAAAATTAAGGTTCAACTGTGTTAGTTTAAAGAACAGAACCGTAAGAAGTTTCACAGATTGCTTCTGTGTAATTTTTATTTGAAGGTGTTCCTTTTTCCACCATAGGCCTCTTAGCGCCCTGAATGTCCACTTGCATTTTCTACAGAAAGGGTGTTTCAGAACTGCTCAATCAAATGTAAGGTTGAACTCTGTCAGTTGAATGCACAGAACTGTAAGATGTTTCACAGATAGCTTCTTTGTAGTTTTTATTTGAACATATACCTTTCTCAACTATAGGCCTCTTAGCGCCCTGAATGTTCACATGCATTTTCTGCAGAAAGAGTGTTTCATTACTTCTCAATATAAACTAAGGTTCAACTCTGTTAGTTGAATGCACAGAACAGTAAGAAGTTTCACAGATTTCTTCTGTGTAGTTTTTATTTGAACATATTCATTTTTCCGCTATAGGCCTCTTAGCGCCCTGAATGTTCACTTGCATTTTCTACAGAAAGAGTGTTTCAGAACTGCTCAATAATAACTAAGGTTCAACTCTGTTAGTTGAATGCACAGAACAGTAAGAAGTTTCGCAGATTGCTTCTGTGCAGTTTTTATTTGAAAATATTCCTTTTTCCAGTATAGGCCTCTTAGCTCCCTGAATGTCCAATTGCATTTTCTATAGAAAGGGTGTTTCAGAAGTGCTCAATCAAAAGTAAGGTTCAACTCTGTTAGATGAATGCAAAGAACAGAAAGAAGTTTCACAGAATCCTTCTGTGTAGTTTGTATTTGAAAGTATTCCTTTTTCCGCTATAGGCCTCTTAGCGCTCCGAAGGTCCACTTGCATTTTCTACAGAAAGAGTGTTTCAGAACTCCTCAATCAAAAGTAAGGTTCAAGTCCGTTAGTTGAATGCACAGAACAGACAGAAGTTTCACAGATAGATTCTGTGTAGTTTTTATGTGAACTTTTTCTTTTTTCCACTAAGTCCTCTTAGCGCCTTGAATGTCCACTTGTATTTTCTACAGAAAGAGTGTTTCAGAACTGCTCAATCAAAACTGAGGTTCAACTCTGTTAGTTGAATGCACAGAACAGTAAGAAGTTTCACAGATTTCTTCTGTGCAGTTTTTATTTGAAAATATTCCTTTTCCACTATAGGCCGCATAGCGCCCTGAATGTCCAATTGCATTTTCTACAGAAAGAGTGTTTCAGAACTGCTCAATCAAAATTAAGGTTAAACTCTGTTAGTTGAATGCACAGAACAGAAAGAAGTTTCACAGAATGCTTCTGTGTAGTTTGTATTTGAAGGTATTACTTTTTCCGCTATAGGCCTCTTAGCGCTCCGAAGGTCCACTTGCATTTTCTACAGAAAGAGTGTTTCAGAACTTCTCAATCAAAAGTAAGGTTCAACTCCGTTATTTGAATGCACAGAACAGAGAGAAGTTTCACAGATAGCTTCTGTGTAGTTTTTATGTGAACTTTTTCCTTTTTCCACTATAGTCCTCTTAGCGCCCTGAATGTCCACTTGTATTTTCTACAGAAAGAGTGTTTCAGAACTGCTCAATCAAAATTGAGGTTCAACTCTGTTAGTTGAATGCACAGAACAGTAAGAAGTTTCACAGATTTCTTCTGTGCAGTTTTTATTTGAAAATATTCCTTTTCCACTATAGGCCTCTTAGCGCCCTGAATGTCCATTGCATTTTCTACAGAAAGAGTGTTTCAGAACTGCTCAATCAAAAGTAAAGTTAAACTCTGTTAGTTGAATGCAATGAACAGAAAGAAGTTTCACAGAATGCTTCTGTGTAGTTTTTATTTGAAGATATTACTTTTTCCGCTGTAGGCCTCTTAGCGCTCCGAAGGTCCACGTCCATTTTCTACAGAAAGAGTGTTTCAGAACTGCTCAATCAAAAGTAAGGTTCAACTCTGTTAGTTGAATGCACAGAACAGAAAGAAGTTTCACAGATTGCTTCTGTATAGTTTTTGTTTGAAGATATTCCTTTTTCTACTATGGGCCTCTTAGCGCCATGAATGTCCACTTGCATTTTCTACAGAAAGAGTGTTTCAGAACTGCTCAATCCAAACTAAGGTTCAACTCTGTTAGTTGAATGCACAGAACAGAGAGAAGTTTCACAGATATCTTCTGTGTAGTTTTTATTTGAACCTATTCCTTTTTCCACTATAGGCCTCTTAGCGCCCTGAATGTCCACTTGTATTTTCTACAGAAAGAGTGTTTCAGAACTGCTCAATCAAAACTAAGGTTCAACTCTGTTAGTTGAAAGCACAGAACAGAAAGAAGTTTCACAGATTGCTTCTTTGTAGTTTTTGTTTGAAGATATTCCCTTGTCCACTATAGGCCTCTTAGAGCCATGAATGTCCACTTGCATTTTCTACAGAAAGAGTGTTTCAGAACTGTTCAATCAAAATTAAGGTTCAACTGTGTTAGTTTAAAGAACAGAACCGTAAGAAGTTTCACAGATTGCTTCTGTGTAATTTTTATTTGAAGGTGTTCCTTTTTCCACCATAGGCCTCTTAGCGCCCTGAATGTCCACTTGCATTTTCTACAGAAAGGGTGTTTCAGAACTGCTCAATCAAATGTAAGGTTGAACTCTGTCAGTTGAATGCACAGAACTGTAAGATGTTTCACAGATAGCTTCTTTGTAGTTTTTATTTGAACATATACCTTTCTCAACTATAGGCCTCTTAGCGCCCTGAATGTTCACATGCATTTTCTGCAGAAAGAGTGTTTCATTACTTCTCAATATAAACTAAGGTTCAACTCTGTTAGTTGAATGCACAGAACAGTAAGAAGTTTCACAGATTTCTTCTGTGTAGTTTTTATTTGAACATATTCATTTTTCCGCTATAGGCCTCTTAGCGCCCTGAATGTTCACTTGCATTTTCTACAGAAAGAGTGTTTCAGAACTGCTCAATAATAACTAAGGTTCAACTCTGTTAGTTGAATGCACAGAACAGTAAGAAGTTTCGCAGATTGCTTCTGTGCAGTTTTTATTTGAAAATATTCCTTTTTCCAGTATAGGCCTCTTAGCTCCCTGAATGTCCAATTGCATTTTCTATAGAAAGGGTGTTTCAGAAGTGCTCAATCAAAAGTAAGGTTCAACTCTGTTAGATGAATGCAAAGAACAGAAAGAAGTTTCACAGAATCCTTCTGTGTAGTTTGTATTTGAAAGTATTCCTTTTTCCGCTATAGGCCTCTTAGCGCTCCGAAGGTCCACTTGCATTTTCTACAGAAAGAGTGTTTCAGAACTCCTCAATCAAAAGTAAGGTTCAAGTCCGTTAGTTGAATGCACAGAACAGACAGAAGTTTCACAGATAGATTCTGTGTAGTTTTTATGTGAACTTTTTCTTTTTTCCACTATAGTCCTCTTAGCGCCTTGAATGTCCACTTGTATTTTCTACAGAAAGAGTGTTTCAGAACTGCTCAATCAAAATGAGGTTCAACTCTGTTAGTTGAATGCACAGAACAGTAAGAAGTTTCACAGATTTCTTCTGTGCAGTTTTTATTTGAAAATATTCCTTTTCCACTATAGGCCTCTTAGCGCCCTGAATGTCCATTGCATTTTCTACAGAAAGAGTGTTTCAGAACTGCTCAATCAAAAGTAAGTTAAACTCTGTTAGTTGAATGCAATGAACAGAAAGAAGTTTCACAGAATGCTTCTGTGTAGTTTTTATTTGAAGATATTACTTTTTCCGCTGTAGGCCTCTTAGCGCTCCGAAGGTCCACGTCCATTTTCTACAGAAAGAGTGTTTCAGAACTGCTCAATCAAAAGTAAGGTTCAACTCTGTTAGTTGAATGCACAGAACAGAAAGAAGTTTCACAGATTGCTTCTGTATAGTTTTTGTTTGAAGATATTCCTTTTTCTACTATGGGCCTCTTAGCGCCATGAATGTCCACTTGCATTTTCTACAGAAAGAGTGTTTCAGAACTGCTCAATCCAAACTAAGGTTCAACTCTGTTAGTTGAATGCACAGAACAGAGAGAAGTTTCACAGATATCTTCTGTGTAGTTTTTATTTGAACCTATTCCTTTTTCCACTATAGGCCTCTTAGCGCCCTGAATGTCCACTTGTATTTTCTACAGAAAGAGTGTTTCAGAACTGCTCAATCAAAACTAAGGTTCAACTCTGTTAGTTGAAAGCACAGAACAGAAAGAAGTTTCACAGATTGCTTCTTTGTAGTTTTTGTTTGAAGATATTCCCTTGTCCACTATAGGCCTCTTAGAGCCATGAATGTCCACTTGCATTTTCTACAGAAAGAGTGTTTCAGAACTGTTCAATCAAAATTAAGGTTCAACTGTGTTAGTTTAAAGAACAGAACCGTAAGAAGTTTCACAGATTGCTTCTGTGTAATTTTTATTTGAAGGTGTTCCTTTTTCCACCATAGGCCTCTTAGCGCCCTGAATGTCCACTTGCATTTTCTACAGAAAGGGTGTTTCAGAACTGCTCAATCAAATGTAAGGTTGAACTCTGTCAGTTGAATGCACAGAACTGTAAGATGTTTCACAGATAGCTTCTTTGTAGTTTTTATTTGAACATATACCTTTCTCAACTATAGGCCTCTTAGCGCCCTGAATGTTCACATGCATTTTCTGCAGAAAGAGTGTTTCATTACTTCTCAATATAAACTAAGGTTCAACTCTGTTAGTTGAATGCACAGAACAGTAAGAAGTTTCACAGATTTCTTCTGTGTAGTTTTTATTTGAACATATTCATTTTTCCGCTATAGGCCTCTTAGCGCCCTGAATGTTCACTTGCATTTTCTACAGAAAGAGTGTTTCAGAACTGCTCAATAATAACTAAGGTTCAACTCTGTTAGTTGAATGCACAGAACAGTAAGAAGTTTCGCAGATTGCTTCTGTGCAGTTTTTATTTGAAAATATTCCTTTTTCCAGTATAGGCCTCTTAGCTCCCTGAATGTCCAATTGCATTTTCTATAGAAAGGGTGTTTCAGAAGTGCTCAATCAAAAGTAAGGTTCAACTCTGTTAGATGAATGCAAAGAACAGAAAGAAGTTTCACAGAATCCTTCTGTGTAGTTTGTATTTGAAAGTATTCCTTTTTCCGCTATAGGCCTCTTAGCGCTCCGAAGGTCCACTTGCATTTTCTACAGAAAGAGTGTTTCAGAACTCCTCAATCAAAAGTAAGGTTCAAGTCCGTTAGTTGAATGCACAGAACAGACAGAAGTTTCACAGATAGATTCTGTGTAGTTTTTATGTGAACTTTTTCTTTTTTCCACTAAGTCCTCTTAGCGCCTTGAATGTCCACTTGTATTTTCTACAGAAAGAGTGTTTCAGAACTGCTCAATCAAAACTGAGGTTCAACTCTGTTAGTTGAATGCACAGAACAGTAAGAAGTTTCACAGATTTCTTCTGTGCAGTTTTTATTTGAAAATATTCCTTTTCCACTATAGGCCGCATAGCGCCCTGAATGTCCAATTGCATTTTCTACAGAAAGAGTGTTTCAGAACTGCTCAATCAAAATTAAGGTTAAACTCTGTTAGTTGAATGCACAGAACAGAAAGAAGTTTCACAGAATGCTTCTGTGTAGTTTGTATTTGAAGGTATTACTTTTTCCGCTATAGGCCTCTTAGCGCTCCGAAGGTCCACTTGCATTTTCTACAGAAAGAGTGTTTCAGAACTTCTCAATCAAAAGTAAGGTTCAACTCCGTTATTTGAATGCACAGAACAGAGAGAAGTTTCACAGATAGCTTCTGTGTAGTTTTTATGTGAACTTTTTCCTTTTTCCACTATAGTCCTCTTAGCGCCCTGAATGTCCACTTGTATTTTCTACAGAAAGAGTGTTTCAGAACTGCTCAATCAAAATTGAGGTTCAACTCTGTTAGTTGAATGCACAGAACAGTAAGAAGTTTCACAGATTTCTTCTGTGCAGTTTTTATTTGAAAATATTCCTTTTCCACTATAGGCCTCTTAGCGCCCTGAATGTCCACTTGCATTTTCTACAGAAAGAGTGTTTCAGAACTGCTCAATCAAAAGTAAAGTTAAACTCTGTTAGTTGAATGCAATGAACAGAAAGAAGTTTCACAGAATGCTTCTGTGTAGTTTTTATTTGAAGATATTACTTTTTCCGCTGTAGGCCTCTTAGCGCTCCGAAGGTCCACGTCCATTTTCTACAGAAAGAGTGTTTCAGAACTGCTCAATCAAAAGTAAGGTTCAACTCTGTTAGTTGAATGCACAGAACAGAAAGAAGTTTCACAGATTGCTTCTGTATAGTTTTTGTTTGAAGATATTCCTTTTTCTACTATGGGCCTCTTAGCGCCATGAATGTCCACTTGCATTTTCTACAGAAAGAGTGTTTCAGAACTGCTCAATCCAAACTAAGGTTCAACTCTGTTAGTTGAATGCACAGAACAGAGAGAAGTTTCACAGATATCTTCTGTGTAGTTTTTATTTGAACCTATTCCTTTTTCCACTATAGGCCTCTTAGCGCCCTGAATGTCCACTTGTATTTTCTACAGAAAGAGTGTTTCAGAACTGCTCAATCAAAACTAAGGTTCAACTCTGTTAGTTGAAAGCACAGAACAGAAAGAAGTTTCACAGATTGCTTCTTTGTAGTTTTTGTTTGAAGATATTCCCTTGTCCACTATAGGCCTCTTAGAGCCATGAATGTCCACTTGCATTTTCTACAGAAAGAGTGTTTCAGAACTGTTCAATCAAAATTAAGGTTCAACTGTGTTAGTTTAAAGAACAGAACCGTAAGAAGTTTCACAGATTGCTTCTGTGTAATTTTTATTTGAAGGTGTTCCTTTTTCCACCATAGGCCTCTTAGCGCCCTGAATGTCCACTTGCATTTTCTACAGAAAGGGTGTTTCAGAACTGCTCAATCAAATGTAAGGTTGAACTCTGTCAGTTGAATGCACAGAACTGTAAGATGTTTCACAGATAGCTTCTTTGTAGTTTTTATTTGAACATATACCTTTCTCAACTATAGGCCTCTTAGCGCCCTGAATGTTCACATGCATTTTCTGCAGAAAGAGTGTTTCATTACTTCTCAATATAAACTAAGGTTCAACTCTGTTAGTTGAATGCACAGAACAGTAAGAAGTTTCACAGATTTCTTCTGTGTAGTTTTTATTTGAACATATTCATTTTTCCGCTATAGGCCTCTTAGCGCCCTGAATGTTCACTTGCATTTTCTACAGAAAGAGTGTTTCAGAACTGCTCAATAATAACTAAGGTTCAACTCTGTTAGTTGAATGCACAGAACAGTAAGAAGTTTCGCAGATTGCTTCTGTGCAGTTTTTATTTGAAAATATTCCTTTTTCCAGTATAGGCCTCTTAGCTCCCTGAATGTCCAATTGCATTTTCTATAGAAAGGGTGTTTCAGAAGTGCTCAATCAAAAGTAAGGTTCAACTCTGTTAGATGAATGCAAAGAACAGAAAGAAGTTTCACAGAATCCTTCTGTGTAGTTTGTATTTGAAAGTATTCCTTTTTCCGCTATAGGCCTCTTAGCGCTCCGAAGGTCCACTTGCATTTTCTACAGAAAGAGTGTTTCAGAACTCCTCAATCAAAAGTAAGGTTCAAGTCCGTTAGTTGAATGCACAGAACAGACAGAAGTTTCACAGATAGATTCTGTGTAGTTTTTATGTGAACTTTTTCTTTTTTCCACTAGAGTCCTCTTAGCGCCTTGAATGTCCACTTGTATTTTCTACAGAAAGAGTGTTTCAGAACTGCTCAATCAAAACTGAGGTTCAACTCTGTTAGTTGAATGCACAGAACAGTAAGAAGTTTCACAGATTTCTTCTGTGCAGTTTTTATTTGAAAATATTCCTTTTCCACTATAGGCCGCATAGCGCCCTGAATGTCCAATTGCATTTTCTACAGAAAGAGTGTTTCAGAACTGCTCAATCAAAATTAAGGTTAAACTCTGTTAGTTGAATGCACAGAACAGAAAGAAGTTTCACAGAATGCTTCTGTGTAGTTTGTATTTGAAGGTATTACTTTTTCCGCTATAGGCCTCTTAGCGCTCCGAAGGTCCACTTGCATTTTCTACAGAAAGAGTGTTTCAGAACTTCTCAATCAAAAGTAAGGTTCAACTCCGTTATTTGAATGCACAGAACAGAGAGAAGTTTCACAGATAGCTTCTGTGTAGTTTTTATGTGAACTTTTTCCTTTTTCCACTATAGTCCTCTTAGCGCCCTGAATGTCCACTTGTATTTTCTACAGAAAGAGTGTTTCAGAACTGCTCAATCAAAATTGAGGTTCAACTCTGTTAGTTGAATGCACAGAACAGTAAGAAGTTTCACAGATTTCTTCTGTGCAGTTTTTATTTGAAAATATTCCTTTTCCACTATAGGCCTCTTAGCGCCCTGAATGTCCACTTGCATTTTCTACAGAAAGAGTGTTTCAGAACTGCTCAATCAAAAGTAAAGTTAAACTCTGTTAGTTGAATGCAATGAACAGAAAGAAGTTTCACAGAATGCTTCTGTGTAGTTTTTATTTGAAGATATTACTTTTTCCGCTGTAGGCCTCTTAGCGCTCCGAAGGTCCACGTCCATTTTCTACAGAAAGAGTGTTTCAGAACTGCTCAATCAAAAGTAAGGTTCAACTCTGTTAGTTGAATGCACAGAACAGAAAGAAGTTTCACAGATTGCTTCTGTATAGTTTTTGTTTGAAGATATTCCTTTTTCTACTATGGGCCTCTTAGCGCCATGAATGTCCACTTGCATTTTCTACAGAAAGAGTGTTTCAGAACTGCTCAATCCAAACTAAGGTTCAACTCTGTTAGTTGAATGCACAGAACAGAGAGAAGTTTCACAGATATCTTCTGTGTAGTTTTTATTTGAACCTATTCCTTTTTCCACTATAGGCCTCTTAGCGCCCTGAATGTCCACTTGTATTTTCTACAGAAAGAGTGTTTCAGAACTGCTCAATCAAAACTAAGGTTCAACTCTGTTAGTTGAAAGCACAGAACAGAAAGAAGTTTCACAGATTGCTTCTTTGTAGTTTTTGTTTGAAGATATTCCCTTGTCCACTATAGGCCTCTTAGAGCCATGAATGTCCACTTGCATTTTCTACAGAAAGAGTGTTTCAGAACTGTTCAATCAAAATTAAGGTTCAACTGTGTTAGTTTAAAGAACAGAACCGTAAGAAGTTTCACAGATTGCTTCTGTGTAATTTTTATTTGAAGGTGTTCCTTTTTCCACCATAGGCCTCTTAGCGCCCTGAATGTCCACTTGCATTTTCTACAGAAAGGGTGTTTCAGAACTGCTCAATCAAATGTAAGGTTGAACTCTGTCAGTTGAATGCACAGAACTGTAAGATGTTTCACAGATAGCTTCTTTGTAGTTTTTATTTGAACATATACCTTTCTCAACTATAGGCCTCTTAGCGCCCTGAATGTTCACATGCATTTTCTGCAGAAAGAGTGTTTCATTACTTCTCAATATAAACTAAGGTTCAACTCTGTTAGTTGAATGCACAGAACAGTAAGAAGTTTCACAGATTTCTTCTGTGTAGTTTTTATTTGAACATATTCATTTTTCCGCTATAGGCCTCTTAGCGCCCTGAATGTTCACTTGCATTTTCTACAGAAAGAGTGTTTCAGAACTGCTCAATAATAACTAAGGTTCAACTCTGTTAGTTGAATGCACAGAACAGTAAGAAGTTTCGCAGATTGCTTCTGTGCAGTTTTTATTTGAAAATATTCCTTTTTCCAGTATAGGCCTCTTAGCTCCCTGAATGTCCAATTGCATTTTCTATAGAAAGGGTGTTTCAGAAGTGCTCAATCAAAAGTAAGGTTCAACTCTGTTAGATGAATGCAAAGAACAGAAAGAAGTTTCACAGAATCCTTCTGTGTAGTTTGTATTTGAAAGTATTCCTTTTTCCGCTATAGGCCTCTTAGCGCTCCGAAGGTCCACTTGCATTTTCTACAGAAAGAGTGTTTCAGAACTCCTCAATCAAAAGTAAGGTTCAAGTCCGTTAGTTGAATGCACAGAACAGACAGAAGTTTCACAGATAGATTCTGTGTAGTTTTTATGTGAACTTTTTCTTTTTTCCACTAGAGTCCTCTTAGCGCCTTGAATGTCCACTTGTATTTTCTACAGAAAGAGTGTTTCAGAACTGCTCAATCAAAACTAAGGTTCAACTCTGTTAGTTGAAAGCACAGAACAGAAAGAAGTTTCACAGATTGCTTCTTTGTAGTTTTTGTTTGAAGATATTCCCTTGTCCACTATAGGCCTCTTAGAGCCATGAATGTCCACTTGCATTTTCTACAGAAAGAGTGTTTCAGAACTGTTCAATCAAAATTAAGGTTCAACTGTGTTAGTTTAAAGAACAGAACCGTAAGAAGTTTCACAGATTGCTTCTGTGTAATTTTTATTTGAAGGTGTTCCTTTTTCCACCATAGGCCTCTTAGCGCCCTGAATGTCCACTTGCATTTTCTACAGAAAGGGTGTTTCAGAACTGCTCAATCAAATGTAAGGTTGAACTCTGTCAGTTGAATGCACAGAACTGTAAGATGTTTCACAGATAGCTTCTTTGTAGTTTTTATTTGAACATATACCTTTCTCAACTATAGGCCTCTTAGCGCCCTGAATGTTCACATGCATTTTCTGCAGAAAGAGTGTTTCATTACTTCTCAATATAAACTAAGGTTCAACTCTGTTAGTTGAATGCACAGAACAGTAAGAAGTTTCGCAGATTGCTTCTGTGCAGTTTTTATTTGAAAATATTCCTTTTTCCAGTATAGGCCTCTTAGCTCCCTGAATGTCCAATTGCATTTTCTATAGAAAGGGTGTTTCAGAAGTGCTCAATCAAAAGTAAGGTTCAACTCTGTTAGATGAATGCAAAGAACAGAAAGAAGTTTCACAGAATCCTTCTGTGTAGTTTGTATTTGAAAGTATTCCTTTTTCCGCTATAGGCCTCTTAGCGCTCCGAAGGTCCACTTGCATTTTCTACAGAAAGAGTGTTTCAGAACTTCTCAATCAAAAGTAAGGTTCAACTCCGTTATTTGAATGCACAGAACAGAGAGAAGTTTCACAGATAGCTTCTGTGTAGTTTTTATGTGAACTTTTTCCTTTTTCCACTATAGTCCTCTTAGCGCCCTGAATGTCCACTTGTATTTTCTACAGAAAGAGTGTTTCAGAACTGCTCAATCAAAATTGAGGTTCAACTCTGTTAGTTGAATGCACAGAACAGTAAGAAGTTTCACAGATTTCTTCTGTGCAGTTTTTATTTGAAAATATTCCTTTTCCACTATAGGCCTCTTAGCGCCCTGAATGTCCACTTGCATTTTCTACAGAAAGAGTGTTTCAGAACTGCTCAATCAAAAGTAAAGTTAAACTCTGTTAGTTGAATGCAATGAACAGAAAGAAGTTTCACAGAATGCTTCTGTGTAGTTTTTATTTGAAGATATTACTTTTTCCGCTGTAGGCCTCTTAGCGCTCCGAAGGTCCACGTCCATTTTCTACAGAAAGAGTGTTTCAGAACTGCTCAATAAAAACTAAGGTTCAACTCTGTTAGTTGAATGCACAGAACAGAAAGAAGTTTCACAGATTGCTTCTGTATAGTTTTTGTTTGAAGATATTCCTTTTTCTACTATGGGCCTCTTAGCGCCATGAATGTCCACTTGCATTTTCTACAGAAAGAGTGTTTCAGACTGCTCAATCAAACTAAGGTTCAACTCTGTTAGTTGAATGCACAGAACAGTAAGAAGTTTCACAGATATTTCTGTGTAGTTTTTATTTGAACATATCCTTTTTCCACTATAGGCCTCTTAGCGCCCTGAATGTCCACTTGTATTTTCTACAGAAAGAGTGTTTCAGAACTGCTCAATAATAACTAAGGTTCAACTCTGTTAGTTGAAAGCACAGAACAGTAAATTTCACAGATTGCTTCTTTGTAGTTTTTATTTGAAATATTATCCTTTCCAGTATAGGCCTCTTAGCCCTGAATGTCCTTGCATTTTCTACAGAAAGAGTGTTTCAGAACTGCTCAAATCAAATATAAGGTTCAACTGTGTTAGTTGAATGCAAAGAACATAAGAAGTTTCACAGAATTGCTTCTGTGTAGTTTTTATTT
>NW_022096251.1:0-27165 GCF_006542625.1 Nomascus leucogenys
CAGTAAGAAGTTTCACTATTGCTTCTGTGGTTTTTATTTGAAGATATTCCTTTTTCCACTATAGGCCTCTAGCGCCTGAATGTCCACTTGCATTTTCTACAGAAAGAGTGTTTCAGAACTGCTCAATAAAAACTAGGTTCAACTATGTTAGTTGAATGCACAGAACATAAGAAGTTTCACAGATTTCTTCTGTGCAGTTTTTATTTGAAAATATTCCTTTTTCCACTATAGGCCTCAACTCCCTGAATGTCCAATTGCATTTTATAGAAAGTGTTTCAGAACTGCTCAATCAAAAGTAAGGTTCAACTCTGTTAGTTGAATGCAAGAACAGAAAGAAGTTTCACAGAATGCTTCTGTGTAGTTTGTATTTGAAGGTATTACTTTTTCCGCTATAGGCCTCTTAGCGCCCGAATGTCCACTTGCATTTTCTACAGAAAGAGTGTTTCAGAACTCTCAATCAAAATGTAAGGTTCAACTCGTTAGTTGAATGCACAGAACAGAGAGAAGTTTCACAGATAGCTTCTGTGTAGTTTTTATGTGAATTTCCTTTTTCCACTATAGCCTCTTAGCGCCCTGAATGTCCACTGCATTTTCTACAGAAAGAGTGTTTCAGAACTGCTCAATCAAAACTGAGGTTCAACTCTGTTAGTTGAATGCACAGAACAGTAAGAAGTTTCACAGATTCTTCTGTAGTTTTATTTGAAAATATTCCTTTTCCACTATAGGCCTCTTAGCGCCCTGAATGTCCATTGCATTTTCTACAGAAAGAGTGTTTCAGAACTGCTCAATCAAAAGTAAGGTTAAACTCTGTTAGTTGAATGCACAGAACAGAAAGAAGTTTCACAGAATGCTTCTGTGTAGTTTTTATTTGAAGAATTACTTTTTCCGCTATAGGCCTCTTAGCGCTGAAGTCCACTTGCATTTTCTACAGAAAGAGTGTTTCAGAACTGCTCAATCAAAAGTAAGGTTCAACTCTGTTAGTTGAATGCACAGAACAGAAAGAAGTTTCACAGATTGCTTCTGTGTAGTTTTTTTTGAAGATATTCCTTTTTCTACTATGGGCCTCTTAGCGCCATGAATGTCCACTTGCATTTTCTACAGAAAGAGTGTTTCAGAACTGCTCAATCAAAACTAAGGTTCAACTCTGTTAGTTGAATGCACAGAACAGAAGAAGTTTCACAGATTGCTTCTGTGTAGTTTTTTTTGAAATATTCCTTTTCCACTATAGGCCTCTTAGCCCCTGAATGTCCACTTGCATTTTCTACAGAAAGAGTGTTTCAGAACTGCTCAATCAAAACTAAGGTTCAACTCTGTTAGTTGAAACAGAACAGAAGAAGTTTCACAGATTGCTTCTGTGTAGTTTTTTTGAAGATATTCCTTTTTCCACTATAGGCCTCTTAGCGCCCTGAATGTCCACTTGCATTTTCTACAGAAAGAGTGTTTCAGAACTGCTCAATCAAAACTAAGGTTCAACTCTGTTAGTTGAATGCACAGAACAGTAAGAAGTTTCACAGATTGCTTCTGTGTAGTTTTTATTTGAAGGTATTCCTTTTTCCACATAGGCCTCTTAGCGCCCTGAATTCCACTTGCATTTTCTACAGAAAGAGTGTTTCAGAACTGCTCAATCAAAACTAAGGTTCAACTCTGTTAGTTGAATGCACAGAACAGTAAGAAGTTTCACAGATAGCTTCTTTGTAGTTTTTATTTGAAATATTCCTTTTTCCACTATAGGCCTCTTAGCGCCCTGAATGTCCACTTGCATTTTCTACAGAAAGAGTGTTTCAGAACTGCTCAAATAAAACTAAGGTTCAACTCTGTTAGTTGAATGCACAGCAGTAAGAAGTTTCACAGATTGCTTCTTGTAGTTTTTATTTGAACATATTTTTTCCCTATAGGCCTCTTAGCGCCCTGAATGTCACTTGCATTTTCTACAGAAAGAGTGTTTCAGAACTGCTCAATAAAACTAAGGTTCAACTCTGTTAGTTGAATGCACAGAACAGTAAGAAGTTTCACAGATTGCTTCTGTGTAGTTTTTATTTGAAATATTCCTTTTTCCACTATAGGCCTCTTAGCGCCCTGAATGTCCACTTGCATTTTCTACAGAAAGAGTGTTTCAGAACTGCTCAATAAAACTAAGGTTCAACTCTGTTAGTTGAATGCACAGAACAGTAAGAAGTTTCACAGATTGCTTCTGTGAGTTTTTATTTGAAATATTCCTTTTTCCACTATAGGCCTCTTAGCTCCCTGAATGTCCATTGCATTTTCTACAGAAAGAGTGTTTCAGAACTCAATCAAAAGTAAGGTTCAACTCTGTTAGTTGAATGCACAGAACAGAAAGAAGTTTCACAGATGCTTCTGTGTAGTTTTATTTGAATATTCCTTTTTCCGCTATAGGCCTCTTAGCGCCCTGAATGTCCACTTGCATTTTCTACAGAAAGAGTGTTTCAGAACTGCTCAATCAAAAGTAAGGTTCAACTCTGTTAGTTGAATGCACAGAACAGAAGAAGTTTCACAGATGCTTCTGTGTATTTTATTTGAATTTCCTTTTTCCACTATAGGCCTCTTAGCGCCCTGAATGTCCACTTGCATTTTCTACAGAAAGAGTGTTTCAGAACTGCTCAATCAAAAGAGGTTCAACTCTGTTAGTTGAATGCACAGAACAGTAAGAAGTTTCACAGATTCTTCTGTGCAGTTTTTATTTGAAAATATTCCTTTTCCACTATAGGCCTCTTAGCGCCCTGAATGTCCATTGCATTTTCTACAGAAAGAGTGTTTCAGAACTGCTCAATCAAAAGTAAGGTTCAACTCTGTTAGTTGAATGCACAGAACAGAAAGAAGTTTCACAGATGCTTCTGTGTAGTTTTTATTTGAAAATATTCCTTTTTCCACTATAGGCCTCTTAGCGCTGAATGTCCACTTGCATTTTCTACAGAAAGAGTGTTTCAGAACTGCTCAATCAAAAGTAAGGTTCAACTCTGTTAGTTGAATGCACAGAACAGAAAGAAGTTTCACAGATTGCTTCTGTGTAGTTTTTTTTTGAAGATATTCCTTTTTCCACTATAGGCCTCTTAGCGCCTGAATGTCCACTTGCATTTTCTACAGAAAGAGTGTTTCAGAACTGCTCAATCAAAACTAAGGTTCAACTCTGTTAGTTGAATGCACAGAACAGAAGAAGTTTCACAGATTGCTTCTGTGTAGTTTTTATTTGAATATTACTTTTTCCACTATAGGCCTCTTAGCGCCCTGAATGTCCACTTGCATTTTCTACAGAAAGAGTGTTTCAGAACTGCTCAATCAAAACTAAGGTTCAACTCTGTTAGTTGAATGCACAGAACAGAAGAAGTTTCACAGATTGCTTCTTGTAGTTTTTATTTGAAATATTCCTTTTCCACTATAGGCCTCTTAGCGCCTGAATGTCCACTTGCATTTTCTACAGAAAGAGTGTTTCAGAACTGCTCAATCAAAATTAAGGTTCAACTCTGTTAGTTGAATGCACAGAACGTAAGAAGTTTCACAGATTGCTTCTGTGTAGTTTTTATTTGAAGTATTCCTTTTTCCACTATAGGCCTCTTAGCGCCCTGAATGTCCACTTGCATTTTCTACAGAAAGAGTGTTTCAGAACTGCTCAATCAAAAGTAAGGTTCAACTCTGTTAGTTGAATGCACAGAACAGTAAGAAGTTTCACAGATGCTTCTGTGTAGTTTTTATTTGAAATTTCCTTTTTCCACTATAGGCCTCTTAGCGCCCTGAATGTCCACTTGCATTTTCTACAGAAAGAGTGTTTCAGAACTGCTCAATCAAAACTAAGGTTCAACTCTGTTAGTTGAATGCACAGAACAGTAAGAAGTTTCACAGATTGCTTCTGTGTAGTTTTTATTTGAAATATTCCTTTTTCTACTATAGGCCTCTTAGCGCCTGAATGTCCACTTGCATTTTCTACAGAAAGAGTGTTTCAGAACTGCTCAATCAAAACTAAGGTTCAACTCTGTTAGTTGAATGCACAGAACAGTAAGAAGTTTCACAGATTGCTTCTGTGGTTTTTATTTGAAATATTCCTTTTCCACTATAGGCCTCTTAGCGCCCTGAATGTCCACTTGCATTTTCTACAGAAAGAGTTTCAGAACTGCTCAAAAAACTAAGGTTCAACTCTGTTAGTTGAATGCACAGAACAGTAAGAAGTTTCACAGATTCTTCTGTGAGTTTTTATTTGAAATATTCCTTTTTCCACTATAGGCCTCTTAGCTCCCTGAATGTCCACTTGCATTTTCTACAGAAAGAGTGTTTCAGAACTGCTCAATCAAAAGTAAGGTTCAACTCTGTTAGTTGAATGCACAGAACAGTAAGAAGTTTCACAGATTGCTTCTGTGTAGTTTTTATTTGAACATTCCTTTTTCCCTATAGGCCTCTTAGCGCCCTGAATGTCCACTTGCATTTTCTACAGAAAGAGTGTTTCAGAACTGCTCAATCAAAAGTAAGGTTCAACTCTGTTAGTTGAATGCACAGAACAGAAAGAAGTTTCACAGATGCTTCTGTGTAGTTTTTTTGAAGTATTCCTTTTTCTACTAGGCCTCTTAGCCTGAATGTCCACTTGCATTTTCTACAGAAAGAGTGTTTCAGAACTGCTCAATCAAACTAAGGTTCAACTCTGTTAGTTGAATGCACAGAACAGAGAGAAGTTTCACAGATATCTTCTGTGTAGTTTTTATTTGAATATTCCTTTTTCCACTATAGGCCTCTTAGCGCCCTGAATGTCCACTTGTATTTTCTACAGAAAGAGTGTTTCAGAACTGCTCAATCAAAACTAAGGTTCAACTCTGTTAGTTGAATGCACAGAACAAAGAAGTTTCACAGATTGCTTCTGTGTAGTTTTTTTTGAAATATTCCTTTTCTATAGGCCTCTTAGCGCCTGAATGTCCACTTGCATTTTCTACAGAAAGAGTGTTTCAGAACTGCTCAATCAAAACTAAGGTTCAACTCTGTTAGTTGAATGCACAGAACAGAAGAAGTTTCACAGATTGCTTCTGTGTAGTTTTTATTTGAATATTCCTTTTTCCACTATAGGCCTCTTAGCGCCTGAATGTCCACTTGCATTTTCTACAGAAAGAGTGTTTCAGAACTGCTCAATCAAAACTAAGGTTCAACTCTGTTAGTTGAATGCACAGAACAGAAAGAAGTTTCACAGATTGCTTCTGTGTAGTTTTTGTTTGAAGATATTCCTTTTTCCTACTATAGGCCTCTTAGCGCCTGAATGTCCACTTGCATTTTCTACAGAAAGAGTGTTTCAGAACTGCTCAATCAAAACTAAGGTTCAACTCTGTTAGTTGAATGCACAGAACAGAGAGAAGTTTCACAGATTCTTCTGTGTAGTTTTTATTTGAACTATTCCTTTTTCCACTATAGGCCTCTTAGCGCCCTGAATGTCCACTTGCATTTTCTACAGAAAGAGTGTTTCAGAACTGCTCAATCAAAACTAAGGTTCAACTCTGTTAGTTGAATGCACAGAACAGAAAGAAGTTTCACAGATTGCTTCTTGTAGTTTTTGTTTGAAGATATTCCTTTTTCCACTATAGGCCTCTTAGCGCCATGAATGTCCACTTGCATTTTCTACAGAAAGAGTGTTTCAGAACTGCTCAATCAAAATAAGGTTCAACTGTGTTAGTTGAAGCACAGAACGTAAGAAGTTTCACAGATTGCTTCTGTGTAGTTTTTATTTGAAGTATTCCTTTTTCCACTATAGGCCTCTTAGCGCCCTGAATGTCCACTTGCATTTTCTACAGAAAGGTGTTTCAGAACTGCTCAATCAAAAGTAAGGTTCAACTCTGTTAGTTGAATGCACAGAAGTAAGAAGTTTCACAGATAGCTTCTTGTAGTTTTTATTTGAACATATACCTTTTTCACTATAGGCCTCTTAGCGCCCTGAATGTTCACTTGCATTTTCTACAGAAAGAGTGTTTCAGAACTGCTCAATATAAACTAAGGTTCAACTCTGTTAGTTGAATGCACAGAACAGTAAGAAGTTTCACAGATTGCTTCTGTGTAGTTTTTATTTGAACATATTCTTTTTCCCTATAGGCCTCTTAGCGCCTGAATGTTCCACTTGCATTTTCTACAGAAAGAGTGTTTCAGAACTGCTCAATAAAACTAAGGTTCAACTCTGTTAGTTGAATGCACAGAACAGTAAGAAGTTTCACAGATTGCTTCTGTTTTTTTATTTGAAATATTCCTTTTTCCACTATAGGCCTCTTAGCGCCTGAATGTCCACTTGCATTTTCTACAGAAAGAGTGTTTCAGAACTGCTCTATATAAACTAAGGTTCAACTCTGTTAGTTGAATGCACAGAACAGTAAGAAGTTTCACAGATTGCTTCTGTGCAGTTTTTATTTGAAAATATTCCTTTTTCCACTATAGGCCTCTTAGCTCCCTGAATGTCCACTTGCATTTTCTACAGAAAGAGTGTTTCAGAACTGCTCAATCAAAAGTAAGGTTCAACTCTGTTAGTTGAATGCACAGAACAGAAAGAAGTTTCACAGATGCTTCTGTGTAGTTTGTATTTGAAGTATTCCTTTTTCCGCTATAGGCCTCTTAGCGCCCGAATGTCCACTTGCATTTTCTACAGAAAGAGTGTTTCAGAACTCTCAATCAAAAGTAAGGTTCAACTCGTTAGTTGAATGCACAGAACAGAAGAAGTTTCACAGATGCTTCTGTGTAGTTTTTATTGAACTTTTCCTTTTCCACTATAGGCCTCTTAGCGCCCTGAATGTCCACTTGTATTTTCTACAGAAAGAGTGTTTCAGAACTGCTCAATAAAAAACTGAGGTTCAACTCTGTTAGTTGAATGCACAGAACAGTAAGAAGTTTCACAGATTCTTCTGTGCAGTTTTTATTTGAAATATTCCTTTTCCACTATAGGCCTCTTAGCGCCCTGAATGTCCATTGCATTTTCTACAGAAAGAGTGTTTCAGAACTGCTCAATCAAAAGTAAGGTTCAACTCTGTTAGTTGAATGCACAGAACAGAAAGAAGTTTCACAGATGCTTCTGTGTTTTTTATTTGAAGATTCCTTTTTCCGCTATAGGCCTCTTAGCGCTGAATGTCCACTTGCATTTTCTACAGAAAGAGTGTTTCAGAACTGCTCAATCAAAAGTAAGGTTCAACTCTGTTAGTTGAATGCACAGAACAGAAAGAAGTTTCACAGATTGCTTCTGTGTAGTTTTTTTGAAGATATTCCTTTTTCACTATAGGCCTCTTAGCGCCTGAATGTCCACTTGCATTTTCTACAGAAAGAGTGTTTCAGAACTGCTCAATCAAAACTAAGGTTCAACTCTGTTAGTTGAATGCACAGAACAGAAGAAGTTTCACAGATTCTTCTGTGTAGTTTTTATTTGAATATTCCTTTTTCCACTATAGGCCTCTTAGCGCCCTGAATGTCCACTTGCATTTTCTACAGAAAGAGTGTTTCAGAACTGCTCAATCAAACTAAGGTTCAACTCTGTTAGTTGAATGCACAGAACAGAAAGAAGTTTCACAGATTGCTTCTTTGTAGTTTTTTTTGAAGATATTCCTTTTTCCACTATAGGCCTCTTAGCGCCTGAATGTCCACTTGCATTTTCTACAGAAAGAGTGTTTCAGAACTGCTCAATCAAAATTAAGGTTCAACTCTGTTAGTTGAAACAGAACAGAAGTTTCACAGATTGCTTCTGTGTAGTTTTTATTTGAATATTCCTTTTTCCACATAGGCCTCTTAGCGCCCTGAATGTCCACTTGCATTTTCTACAGAAAGAGTGTTTCAGAACTGCTCAATCAAAAGTAAGGTTCAACTCTGTTAGTTGAATGCACAGAACAGTAAGAAGTTTCACAGATGTTTTTGTAGTTTTTTGAACATATTCCTTTTTCCACTATAGGCCTCTTAGCGCCCTGAATGTCCACTTGCATTTTCTACAGAAAGAGTGTTTCAGAACTGCTCAATATAAAACTAAGGTTCAACTCTGTTAGTTGAATGCACAGAACAGTAAGAAGTTTCACAGATTGCTTCTGTGTTTTTATTTGAACATTTCATTTTTCCGCTATAGGCCTCTTAGCGCCTGAATGTCCACTTGCATTTTCTACAGAAAGAGTTTCAGAACTGCTCAATAAAACTAAGGTTCAACTCTGTTAGTTGAATGCACAGAACAGTAAGAAGTTTCACAGATTGCTTCTGTGTAGTTTTTATTTGAAGATATTCCTTTTCCACTATAGGCCTCTTAGCGCCCTGAATGTCCACTTGCATTTTCTACAGAAAGAGTGTTTCAGAACTGCTCAATAAAAACTAAGGTTCAACTCTGTTAGTTGAATGCACAGAACAGTAAGAAGTTTCACAGATTGCTTCTGTGTGGTTTTTATTTGAAGATATTCCTTTTTCCCTATAGGCCTCTTAGCGCCCTGAATGTCCACTTGCATTTTCTACAGAAAGGTGTTTCAGAACTGCTCAATCAAAAGTAAGGTTCAACTCTGTTATGAATGCAAGAACAGAAAGAAGTTTCACAGATGCTTCTGTGTAGTTTTATTTGAATATTATTTTTCCGCTATAGGCCTCTTAGCGCCCGAATGTCCACTTGCATTTTCTACAGAAAGAGTGTTTCAGAACTCTCAATCAAAAGTAAGGTTCAACTCTGTTAGTTGAATGCACAGAACAGAGAAGTTTCACAGATAGCTTCTGTGTAGTTTTTATTGAACTTTCCTTTTCCACTATAGGCCTCTTAGCGCCCTGAATGTCCACTTGCATTTTCTACAGAAAGAGTTTCAGAACTGCTCAATAAAACTAAGGTTCAACTCTGTTAGTTGAATGCACAGAACAGTAAGAAGTTTCACAGATTTCTTCTGTGCATTTTTATTTGAAATATTCCTTTTCCACTATAGGCCTCTTAGCGCCCTGAATGTCCATTGCATTTTCTACAGAAAGAGTGTTTCAGAACTGCTCAATCAAAAGTAAGGTTCAACTCTGTTAGTTGAATGCACAGAACAGAAAGAAGTTTCACAGATGCTTCTGTGTAGTTTTTATTTGAAGTATTACTTTTTCCGCTATAGGCCTCTTAGCGCCCAATGTCCACTTGCATTTTCTACAGAAAGAGTGTTTCAGAACTGCTCAATCAAAAGTAAGGTTCAACTCTGTTAGTTGAATGCACAGAACAGAAAGAAGTTTCACAGATTGCTTCTGTGTAGTTTTTATTTGAAATATTCCTTTTTCTACTATGGGCCTCTTAGCGCCTGAATGTCCACTTGCATTTTCTACAGAAAGAGTGTTTCAAACTGCTCAATCAAAATGAGGTTCAACTCTGTTAGTTGAATGCACAGAACAGAAGAAGTTTCACAGATTCTTCTGTGTAGTTTTTATTTGAATATTCCTTTTTCCACTATAGGCCTCTTAGCGCCTGAATGTCCACTTGCATTTTCTACAGAAAGAGTGTTTCAGAACTGCTCAATCAAAACTAAGGTTCAACTCTGTTAGTTGAATGCACAGAACAGAAGAAGTTTCACAGATTGCTTCTGTGTAGTTATTTGAATATTCCTTTTTCCACTATAGGCCTCTTAGCGCCCTGAATGTCCACTTGCATTTTCTACAGAAAGAGTGTTTCAGAACTGCTCAATCAAAACTAAGGTTCAACTCTGTTAGTTGAATGCACAGAACAGAAAGAAGTTTCACAGATTGCTTCTGTGTAGTTTTTATTTGAAGATATTCCTTTTTCTACTATGGCCTCTTAGCGCCTGAATGTCCACTTGCATTTTCTACAGAAAGAGTGTTTCAGAACTGCTCAATCAAAACTAAGGTTCAACTCTGTTAGTTGAATGCACAGAACAGAAGAAGTTTCACAGATTGCTTCTGTGTAGTTTTTATTTGAATATTCCTTTTTCCACTATAGGCCTCTTAGCGCCCTGAATGTCCACTTGCATTTTCTACAGAAAGAGTGTTTCAGAACTGCTCAATCAAAACTAAGGTTCAACTCTGTTAGTTGAATGCACAGAACAGAAGAAGTTTCACAGATTGCTTCTTTGTAGTTTTTTTTGAAATATCCTTTTCCACTATAGGCCTCTTAGCGCCTGAATGTCCACTTGCATTTTCTACAGAAAGAGTGTTTCAGAACTGCTCAATCAAAATTAAGGTTCAACTCTGTTAGTTGAATGCACAGAACAGTAAGAAGTTTCACAGATTGCTTCTGTGTAGTTTTTATTTGAAGTATTCCTTTTTCCCTATAGGCCTCTTAGCGCCCTGAATGTCCACTTGCATTTTCTACAGAAAGAGTGTTTCAGAACTGCTCAATCAAAAGTAAGGTTCAACTCTGTTAGTTGAATGCACAGAAGTAAGAAGTTTCACAGATAGCTTCTTTGTAGTTTTTATTTGAAATATTCCTTTTTCCACTATAGGCCTCTTAGCGCCCTGAATGTCCACTTGCATTTTCTACAGAAAGAGTGTTTCAGAACTGCTCAATAAAACTAAGGTTCAACTCTGTTAGTTGAATGCACAGAACAGAAGAAGTTTCACAGATTGCTTCTGTGTAGTTTTTATTTGAAATTATTTTTTCCGCTATAGGCCTCTTAGCGCCCTGAATGTCCACTTGCATTTTCTACAGAAAGAGTGTTTCAGAACTGCTCAATAAAACTAAGGTTCAACTCTGTTAGTTGAATGCACAGAACAGTAAGAAGTTTCACAGATTGCTTCTGTGTTTTTTATTTGAAGATATTCCTTTTTCCACTATAGGCCTCTTAGCGCCCTGAATGTCCACTTGCATTTTCTACAGAAAGAGTGTTTCAGAACTGCTCAATAAAACTAAGGTTCAACTCTGTTAGTTGAATGCACAGAACAGTAAGAAGTTTCACAGATTCTTCTGTGCAGTTTTTATTTGAATATTCCTTTTTCCACTATAGGCCTCTTAGCGCCCTGAATGTCCATTGCATTTCTACAGAAAGGTGTTTCAGAACTGCTCAATCAAAAGTAAGGTTCAACTCTGTTAGTTGAATGCACAGAACAGAAAGAAGTTTCACAGAATGCTTCTGTGTAGTTTTTATTTGAATATTCCTTTTTCCGCTATAGGCCTCTTAGCGCCCTGAATGTCCACTTGCATTTTCTACAGAAAGAGTGTTTCAGAACTGCTCAATCAAAAGTAAGGTTCAACTCGTTAGTTGAATGCACAGAACAGAGAAGTTTCACAGATGCTTCTGTGTAGTTTTTATTGAACTTTTTCCTTTTTCCACTATAGGCCTCTTAGCGCCCTGAATGTCCACTTGCATTTTCTACAGAAAGAGTGTTTCAGAACTGCTCAATAAAACTGAGGTTCAACTCTGTTAGTTGAATGCACAGAACAGTAAGAAGTTTCACAGATTCTTCTGTGCAGTTTTTATTTGAAATATTCCTTTTCCACTATAGGCCTCTTAGCGCCCTGAATGTCCACCATTTTCTACAGAAAGAGTGTTTCAGAACTGCTCAATCAAAAGTAAGGTTCAACTCTGTTAGTTGAATGCACAGAACAGAAAGAAGTTTCACAGATTTCTTCTGTAGTTTTTATTTGAATATTCCTTTTTCCGCTATAGGCCTCTTAGCGCTGAATGTCCACTTGCATTTTCTACAGAAAGAGTGTTTCAGAACTGCTCAATCAAAAGTAAGGTTCAACTCTTAGTTGAATGCACAGAACAGAAAGAAGTTTCACAGATTGCTTCTGTGTAGTTTTTATTTGAAGATATTCCTTTTTCCTACTATAGGCCTCTTAGCGCCTGAATGTCCACTTGCATTTTCTACAGAAAGAGTGTTTCAGAACTGCTCAATCAAAAGTAAGGTTCAACTCTGTTAGTTGAATGCACAGAACAAAGAAGTTTCACAGATTGCTTCTGTGTAGTTTTTTTGAAATATTCCTTTTTCCACTATAGGCCTCTTAGCGCCTGAATGTCCACTTGCATTTTCTACAGAAAGAGTGTTTCAGAACTGCTCAATCAAAATAAGGTTCAACTCTGTTAGTTGAATGCACAGAACAGAAGAAGTTTCACAGATTGCTTCTGTGTAGTTTTTATTTGAATATTCCTTTTTCCACTATAGGCCTCAGCGCCTGAATGTCCACTTGCATTTTCTACAGAAAGAGTGTTTCAGAACTGCTCAATCAAAACTAAGGTTCAACTCTGTTAGTTGAATGCACAGAACAGAAGAAGTTTCACAGATGCTTCTGTGTAGTTTTTATTTGAACTTATTCCTTTTTCCACTATAGGCCTCTTAGCGCCCTGAATGTCCACTTGCATTTTCTACAGAAAGAGTGTTTCAGAACTGCTCAATCAAAACTAAGGTTCAACTCTGTTAGTTGAATGCACAGAACAGAAAGAAGTTTCACAGATTGCTTCTGTGTAGTTTTTATTTGAAGATATTCCTTTTCCACTATAGCCTCTTAGCGCCTGAATGTCCACTTGCATTTTCTACAGAAAGAGTGTTTCAGAACTGCTCAATCAAAACTAAGGTTCAACTCTGTTAGTTGAATGCACAGAACAGAAGAAGTTTCACAGATTGCTTCTGTGTAGTTTTTATTTGAATATTCCTTTTTCCACTATAGGCCTCTTAGCGCCCTGAATGTCCACTTGCATTTTCTACAGAAAGAGTGTTTCAGAACTGCTCAATCAAAACTAAGGTTCAACTCTGTTAGTTGAATGCACAGAACAGAAGAAGTTTCACAGATTGCTTCTGTGTAGTTTTTATTTGAAGATATTCCTTTTCCACTATAGGCCTCTTAGCGCCCTGAATGTCCACTTGCATTTTCTACAGAAAGAGTGTTTCAGAACTGCTCAATCAAAAGTAAGGTTCAACTCTGTTAGTTGAACACAGAACGTAAGAAGTTTCACAGATTGCTTCTGTGTAGTTTTTTGATGTATTCCTTTTTCCACTATAGGCCTCTTAGCGCCCTGAATGTCCACTTGCATTTTCTACAGAAAGAGTGTTTCAGAACTGCTCAATCAAAACTAAGGTTCAACTCTGTTAGTTGAATGCACAGAACAGTAAGAAGTTTCACAGATAGCTTCTTGTAGTTTTTATTTGAACATATTCCTTTTTCCACTATAGGCCTCTTAGCGCCCTGAATGTCCACTTGCATTTTCTACAGAAAGAGTGTTTCAGAACTGCTCAATAAAACTAAGGTTCAACTCTGTTAGTTGAATGCACAGAACAGTAAGAAGTTTCACAGATTGCTTCTTGTAGTTTTTATTTGAACATATTCTTTTTCCGCTATAGGCCTCTTAGCGCCCTGAATGTCCACTTGCATTTTCTACAGAAAGAGTGTTTCAGAACTGCTCAATAAAACTAAGGTTCAACTCTGTTAGTTGAATGCACAGAACAGTAAGAAGTTTCACAGATTGCTTCTGTGTTTTTATTTGAAGATATTCCTTTTTCCACTATAGGCCTCTTAGCGCCTGAATGTCCACTTGCATTTTCTACAGAAAGAGTGTTTCAGAACTGCTCAATAAAACTAAGGTTCAACTGTTAGTTGAATGCACAGAACAGTAAGAAGTTTCACAGATTGCTTCTGTGCAGTTTTTATTTGAAATATTCCTTTTTCCACTATAGGCCTCTTAGCCCCTGAATGTCCATTGCATTTTTACAGAAAGAGTGTTTCAGAACTGCTCAATCAAAAGTAAGGTTCAACTCTGTTAGTTGAATGCAAGAACAGAAAGAAGTTTCACAGATGCTTCTGTGTAGTTTTTATTTGAATATTCCTTTTTCCGCTATAGGCCTCTTAGCGCCCGAATGTCCACTTGCATTTTCTACAGAAAGAGTGTTTCAGAACTGCTCAATCAAAAGTAAGGTTCAACTCGTTAGTTGAATGCACAGAACAGAAGAAGTTTCACAGATGCTTCTGTGTTTTTATTTGAATTTCCTTTTTCCACTATAGGCCTCTTAGCGCCCTGAATGTCCACTTGCATTTTCTACAGAAAGAGTGTTTCAGAACTGCTCAATCAAAACTGAGGTTCAACTCTGTTAGTTGAATGCACAGAACAGTAAGAAGTTTCACAGATTTCTTCTGTGCAGTTTTTATTTGAAAATATTCCTTTTCCACTATAGGCCTCTTAGCGCCCTGAATGTCCAATTCATTATCTGCAGAAAGGTGTTTCAGAACTGCTCAATCAAAAGTAAGTTAAACCTGTTAGTGAATGCACAGAACAGAAAGAAGTTTCACAGAATCCTTCTTGTTGTTTTATTGAAGCGATTTCTTTTTCCGCTATAGGCCTCTTAGCGCTTCGAAGGTCCACTTGCATTTTCTACAGAAAGAGTGTTTCAGAACTGCTCAATCAAAAGTAAGGTTTTCAAATCCTCTTAGTTGGAATGCACAGATATAGAAAAGAAGTTTCACAGATTGCTTCTGTGTAGTTTTTGTTTGCAAGAATATTCCTTTTTCTTACCTATGGGCCTCTTAGGCCATGAATGTCCATTGCATTTTCTACAGAAGAGTGTTTCAGAACTGCTCAATCAAAAGTAAGGTTCAAACTCTGTTAGTTGAATGCACAGAACAGAAAGAAGTTTCACAGATGCTTCTGTGTAGTTTTTGTTTGAAGTATTCCTTTTTCTACTATGGGTCTCTTAACGCCATGAATGTCCACTTGCATTTTCTGCAGAAAGAGTGTTTCAAAACTGCTCAATCAAAACTGAGGTTCAACTCTGTTAGTTGAATGCACAGAACAGAAGAAGATTCACAGATTCTTCTGTGTAGTTTTTATTTGAACTATTCCTTTTTCACTATAGGCTCAAGCGCCGTGAATGTCCACTTGATTTTCTACAGAAAGAGTGTTTCAGAACTGCTCAATCAAAACTAAGGTTCAACTCTGTTAGTTGAATGCACAGAACAGAGAGAAGTTTCACAGATATCTTCTGTGTAGTTTTTATTTGAACTTATTCCGTTTTCCACTATAGGCCTCTGAGCGCCCTGAATGTCCACTTGTATTATCTACAGAAAGAGTGTTTCAGAACTGCTCAATCAAAACTAAGGTTCAACTCTGTTAGTTGAATGCACAGAACAGAAAGAAGTTTCACAGATTGCTTCTGTGTAGTTTTTGTTTGAAGATATTCCTTTTTCTACTATGAGCCTCTTAGCGCCATGAATGTCCACTTGCATTTTCTACAGAAAGAGTGTTTCAGAACTGCTCAATCAAAACTAAGGTTGAACTCTGTTAGTTGAATGCACAGAACAGAGAGAAGTTTCACAGATATCTTCTGTGTAGTTTTTATTTGAACTTATTCCTTTTTCCACTATAGGCCTCTGAGCGCCCTGAATGTCCACTTGTATTTTCTACAGAAAGAGTGTTTCAGAACTGCTCAATCAAAACTAAGGTTCAACTCTGTTAGTTGAATGCACAGAACAGAAGGAAGTATCACAGATTGCTTCTTTGTAGTTTTTGTTTGAAGATATACCCTTTTCCACTATAGGCCTCTTAGCGCCATGAATGTCCACTTGCATTTTCTATAGAAAGAGTGTTTCAGAACTGTTCAATCAAAATTAAAGTTCATCTGTGTTAGTTTAAAGAACAGAACCGTAAGAAGTTTCAGAGATTGCTTCTGTGTAGTTTTTATTTGATGGTATTCCTTTTTCCACCATAGGCCTCTTAGCGCCCTGAATGTCCACTTGCATTTTCTATAGAAAGGGTGTTTCAGAACTGCTCAATCAAAAGTAAGGTTGAACTCTGTTAGTTGAATGCACAGAATTGTAAGAAGTTTCACTGATAGCTTCTTTGTAGTTTTTATTTGAACATATACCTTTTTCAACTATAGGCCTCTTAGCGCCCTGAATGTTCACTTGCATTTTCTGCAGAAAGAGTTTTTCATAACTGCTCAATATAAACTAAGGTTCAACTCAGTTAGTTGGATGCACTGAACAGTTAGAAGTTTCACAGATTGCTTCTGTGTAGTTTTTATTTGAACATATTCATTTTTCCGCTATAGGCCTCTTAGCGCCCTGAATGTTCACTTGCATTTTCTACAGAAAGAGTGTTTCAGAACTGCTCAATAATAACTAAGTTTCAACTCTGTTAGTTGAATGCACAGAAGAGTAAGAAATTTCACCTATTGCTTCTGTGTTTTTTTTATTTGAAGATATTCCTTTTTCCACTATAGGCCTCTCAGCGCCGTGAATGTCCACTTGCATTTTATACAGAAAGAGTGTTTCAGAACTGCTCAATAAAAACTACCGTTCAACTATGTTAGTTGAATGCACAGAACATTAAGAAGTTTCACAGATTTCTTCTGTGCAGTTTTTATTTGAAAATATTCCTTTTTCCACTATAGGCCTCTTAGCTCCCTGAATGTCCAATTGCATTCTATATAGAAAGGGTGTTTCAGAAGTGCTCAATCAAAAGTAAGGTTCCACTCTGTTAGATGAATGCAAAGAACAGAAAGAAGTTTCACAGAATGCTTCTGTGTAGTTTGTATTTGAAGGTATTACTTTTTCCGCTATAGGCCTCTTAGCGCACCGAATGTCCACTTGCATTTTCTACAGAAAGAGTGTTTCAGAACTTCTCAATCAAAAGTAAGGTTCAACTCCGTTAGTTGAATGCACAGAACAGAGAGAAGTTTCACAGATAGCTTCTGTGTAGTTTTTATGTGAACTTTTTCCTTTTTCCACTATAGTCCTCTTAGCGCCCTGAATGTCCACTAGTATTTTCTACAGAAAGAGTGTTTCAGAACTGCTCAATGAAAACTGAGGTTCAACTCTGTTAGTTGAATGCACAGAACAGTAAGAAGTTTCACAGATTTCTTCTGTGCAGTTTTTATTTGAAAATATTCCTTTTCCACTATAGGCCTCTTAGCGCCCTGAATGTCCAATTCCATTATCTGCAGAAAGAGTGTTTCAGAACTGCTCAATCAAAAGTAAGGTTAAACTCTGTTAGTTGAATGCACAGAACAGAAAGAAGTTTCACAGAATCCTTCTTTGTTGTTTTTATTTGAAGCGATTTCTTTTTCCGCTATAGGCCTCTTAGCGCTTCGAAGGTCCACTTGCATTTTCTACAGAAAGAGTGTTTCAGAACTGCTCAATCAAAAGTAAGTTTCAAATCTCTTAGTTGAATGCACAGAATAGAAAGAAGTTTCACAGATTGCTTCTGTGTAGTTTTTGTTTGAAGATATTCCTTTTTCTACTATGGGCCTCTTAGCGCCATGAATGTCCACTTGCATTTTCTACAGAAAGAGTGTTTCAGAACTGCTCCATCAAAACTAAGTTTCAACTCTGTTAGTTGAATGCACAGAACAGAGAGAACTTTCACAGATATCTTCTGCGTAGTTTTTATTTGAACTTATTACTTCTTCCACTATAGGCCTCTTAGCGCCCTGAGTGTCCACTTGTATTTTCTACAGAAAGAGTGTTTCAGAACTGCTCAATCAAATCTAAGGTTCAACTCTGTTAGTTGAATGCACAGAACAGAAAGAAGTTTCACAGATTGCTTCTTTGTAGTTTTTGTTTGAAGATATTCCCTTTTCCACTATAGGCGTCTTAGCGCCATGAATGTCCACTTGCATTTTCTACAGAAAGAGTGTTTCAGAACTGTTCAATCAAAATTAAGGTTCAACTGTGTTAGTTTAAAGAACAGAACCGTAAGAAGTTTCACAAATTGTTTCTGTGTAGTTTTTATTTGAAGGTATTCCTTTTTCCACCATAGGCCTCTTAGCGCCCTGAATGTCCACTTGCATTTTCTACAGAAAGGGTGTTTCAGAACTGCTCAATCAAAAGTAAGGTTGAGCTCTGTTAGTTGAATGCACAGAACTGTAAGAATTTTCACAGATAGTTTCTTTGTAGTTTTTGTTTGAACATATGCCTTTTTCAACTATAGGCCTCTTAGTGCCCTGAATGTTCACTTGCATTTTCTGCAGAAAGAGTGTTTCATAACTGCTCAATATAAACTAAGGTTCAACACTGTTATTTGAATGCAGAGAACAGTAAGATGTTTCACAGATTGCTTCTCTGTCGTTTTAATTTGAACATTTTCATTTTTCCTCTATAGGTCTCTTAGCGCCTTGAATGTTCACTTGCATTTTCTACAGAAAGAGAGTTTCAGAACTGCTCAATAATAACTAAGGTTCAAATCTGTTAGTTGAATGCACAGAACAGTAAGAAGTTTCACAGATTGCTTCTGTGTGGTTTTTATTTGAGGATATTCCTTTTCCCACTATAGGCCTCTCAGCGCCCTGAATGTCCACTTGCATTTTATACAGAAAGAGTGTTTCAGAGCTGCTCAATAAAAACTACCGTTCAACTATGTTAGTTGAATGCACAGAACAGTAAGAAGTTTCGCAGATTGCTTCTGTGCAGTTTTTATTTGAAAATATTCCTTTTTCCTCTATAGGCCTCTTAGCTCCCTGAATGTCCAATTGCATTTTCTATAGAAAGGGTGTTTCAGAAGCGCTCAATCAAAAGTAAGGTTCAACTCTGTTAGTTGAATGCACAGAACAGAAAGAAGTTTCACAGAATGGTTCTGTGGCGTTTTTATTTGAAGATATTCCTGTTTCCACTACAGGCCTCTTAGCGCTCCGAATGTCCAATTGCAGTATCTACAGAAAGAGTGTTTCAGAACTGCTCAATCAAAAGTAACGTTCAAATCTGTTATTTGAATGCACAGATCAGAAAGAAGTTTCACAGAATGCTTCTGTGTAGTTTTTATTTGAAGATGTTCCTTTTTGCCCTATAGGCCTCTTAGCGCTCCGAATGTCAACTTGCAGTTTCTACAGAAAGAGTGTTTCAGAACTGCGCAATCAAAAGTAAGGTTCAAATCTGTTAGTTGAATGCACAGACCAGAAAGAAGTTTCACAGAATGCTTCTGTGTAGTTTTTATTTGAAGATATTCCTTTTTGCACTGTAGGCCTCTGAGTGCTCCGAAAGTCCACATGCAGTTTCTACTGAAAGAGTTTTTCAGAACTGCTCAATCAAAAGTAAGGTTCAATTCTGTTAGTTGAATGCACAGAACAGAAATTAATTTCACAGAACGCTTCTGTGTAGTTTTTATTTGAAGATATTCCTTTTTCCGCTATAGGCCTCTTAGCACTCCGAATGTCAACTTGCAGTTTCTACAGAAAGAGACTTTCAGAAATGCTCAATCAAAAGTAAGCTTCAACTCTGTTAGTTGAATGCACAGAACAGAAAGATGTTTCACAGAGTGCTTCTGTGTAGTTTTTATTTGAAGATATTACTTTTTCGGCTATAGTCCTATTAGCGATCCGAAGGTCCACTTGCATTTTGTACAGAAAGAGTGTTTCAAAAGTGCTCAATCAAAAGTAAGGTTCCACTCTGTTAGTTGAATGCACAGAACAGTAAGAAGTTTCACTGATTGCATCTGTGTAGTTTTTATTTGAAGATATTCCTTTTTCCACTGTAGGCCTCTTAGCGCCCTGAATGTCCACTTGCATTTTCTACAGAAAGAGTGTTTCAGAACTGCTCAATAAAAGTAAGGTTCAAATCTGTTAGTTGAATGCACAGAACAGAAACAAGTTTCACAGAATGCTTCTGTGTAGTTTTTATGTGAAGATACTCCTTTTTCCACTATAGGCCTCTTAGGGCTCCAAATGTCCACTTGCAGTTTCTAAAGAAAGAGTGTTTCAGAACTGCTCAGTCAAAAGTAAGGTTCAACTCTGTTAGCTGAATGCACAGAACAGAAAGAAATTTCACAGAATGCTTCTGTGTAGTTTTTATTTAAAGATATTACTTTTTCCACTATGGGCCTCTTAGCTGCCTGAATGTCCACCTACATTTTCTACAGAAGGAGAGTTTCAGAACTGCTCAATCAATAGTAAGGTTCAACTCTGTTAGTTGAATGCACAGAACAGAAAGAAGTTTCACACAATGCTTCTGTGTAGTTTTTATTTGAAGATATTCCTTTTTCCACTATAGGCCTCTTAGCGCTCCGAATATCCACTTGCAGTTTCTACTGAAAAAGTGTTTCAGAACTGCACAATCAAAAATAATGTTCAACTCTGTTACTTGAATGCACAGAACAGAAATTAATTTCACAGAATGCTTCTCTGTAGTTTTTATTTGAAGATATTCCTTTTCCCACTATAGGCCTCTTAGCACTCTGAATGTCAACATGCAGTTCCTACAGAAAGAGAGTTTCAGAAATGATCAATGAAAAGTAAGGTTCAACTCGGTTACTTGAAAGCACAACACACATATAGATTTCACAGAATGCTTCTGGATAGTTTTTGTTTGACGATATTGCTTTTTTAACAATAGGCCTCTTAGTGCTCCGAATGCAAATTGCAGTTTCTACAAAAAGAGACTTTCAGAAATGCTCAACCAAAAGTAAGTTTCAAATCTGTTAGTTGAATGCACAAATCAGAATGTAGTTTCACAGTATGCTTCTGTGTAGTTTTTATTTGAAGATATTCCATTTTGCACTATAGGCCTCTTAGCGCTCCGAAAGTCCACTTGCAGTTACTTCAGAAAGATTCTTTCAGAACTGCTCAATCCAAAGGAAGGTTCAACTCTGTTAGTTGAATGCACAGAACAGAAAGAAGTTTCACAGAATGCTTCCGGGTAGTTTTTTTTTTTTTTTTTTTTTTTTTTATTTATTTATTTTTTTTTTATTATACTTTAGGGTTTTAGGGTACATGTGCACAATGTGCAGGTTTGTTACATATGTATCCATGTGCCATGTTGATTTCCTGCACCCATTAATTCGTTATTTAGCATTAGGTGTATCTCCTAATGCTGTCCCTCCCCCCTCCCCCCACCCCACAACAGTCCACGGAGTGTGATGATCCCCTTCCTGTGTCCATGAGTTCTCATTGTTCAATTCCCACCTGTGAGTGAGAACATGCGGTGTTTGGTTTTTTGTCCTTGTGATAGTTTACTGAGAATGATGTTTTCCAGTTTCATCCATGTCCGTACAAAGGACACGAACTCATCATTTTTTATGGCTGCATAGTATTCCATGGTGTATATGTGCCACATTTTCTTAATCCAGTCTATCGTTGTTGGACATTTGGGTTGGTTCCAACTCTTTACTATTGTGAATAGTGCCGCAATAAACATACGTGTGCATGTGTCTTTATAGCAGCATGATTTATAGTCCTTTGGGTATATACCCAGTAATGGGATGGCTGGGTCAAATGGTATTTCTAGTTCGAGATCCCTGAGGAATCGCCACACTGACTTCCACAATGGTTGAACTAGTTTACAGTCCCACCAACAGTGTAAAAGTGTTCCTATTTCTCCACATCCTCTCCAGCACCTGTTGTTTCCTGATTTTTTAATGATGGCCATTCTAACTGGTGTGAGATGGTATCTCACTGTGGTTTTGATTTGCATTTCTCTGATGGCCAGTGATGATGAGCATTTCTTCATGTGTTTTTTGGCTGCATAAATGTCTTCTTTTGAGAAGTGTCTGTTCATGTCCTCTGCCCACTTTTTGATGGGGTTATTTGTTTTTTTCTTGTAAATTTGTTTGAGTTCATTGTAGATTCTGGATATTAGCCCTTTGTCAGATGAGTAGGTTGCAAAAATTTTCTCCCATTCTGTAGGTTGCCTGTTCACTCTGATGATAGTTGCTTTTGCTGTGCAGAAGCTCTTAAGTTTAATGAGATCCCATTTGTCAATTTTGGCTTTTGTTGCCATTGCTTTTGGTGTTTTAGACATGAAGTCCTTGCCCATGCCTATGTCCTGAATGGTATTGCCTAGGTTTTCTTGTAGGATTTTAATGGTTTTAGGTCTAACATATAAGTCTTTAATCCATCTTGAATTAATTTTTGTATAAGGTGTAAGGAAGGGATCCAGTTGCAGCTTTCTACATATGGCTAGCCAGTTTTCCCAGCACCATTTATTAAATAGGGAATCCTTTCCCCATTTCTTGTTTTTGTCAGGTTTGTCAAAGATCAGATAGTTGTAGCTATGCGGCATCATTTCTGAGGGCTCTGTTCTGTTCCATTGATCTATGTCTCTGTTGTGGTACCAGTACCATGCTGTTTTGGTTACTGTAGCCTTGTAGTATAGTTTAAAGTCAGGTAGCGTGATGCCTCCAGCTTTGTTCTTTTGGCTTAGGATTGACTTGGCGATGAGGGCTTTTTTTTGGTTTCATATGAACTTTAAAGTAGATTTTTCCAATTCTGTGAAGAAAGTCATTGGTAGCTTGATGGGGATGGCATTGAATCTATAAATTACCTTGGGCAGTATGGCCATTTTCACGATATTGATTCTTCCAACCCATGAGCATGGAATGTTCTTCCATTTGTTTGTATCCTCTTTTATTTCATTGAGCAGTGGTTTGTAGTTCTCCTTGAAGAGGTCCTTCACATCCCTTGTAAGTTGGATTCCTAGGTATTTTATTCACTTTGAAGCAATTGTGAATGGGAGTTCACTCATGATTTGGCTCTCTGTTTGTCTGTGATTGGTGTACAAGAATGCTTGTGATTTTTGTACATTAATTTTGTATCCTGAGACTTTGCTGAAGTTGCTAATCAGCTTAAGGAGATTTTGGGCTGAGACAATGGGGTTTTCTAGATATACAATCATGTCATCTGCAAACAGGGACAATTTGACTTCCTCTTTTCCTAATTGAATACCCTTTATTTCTTTCTCCTGCCTGATTGCTCTGGCCAGAACTTCCAGCACTATGTTGAATAGGAGCGGTGAGAGAGGGCATCCCTGTCTTGTGCCAGTTTTCAGAGGGAATGCTTCCAGTTTTTGCCCGTTCAGTATGATATTGGCTGTGGGTTTGTCATAGATAGCTCTTATTATTTTGAGATACGTCCCATCAATACCTAATTTATTGAGAGTTTTTAGCATGAAGGGTTGTTGAATTTTGTCAAAGGCCTTTTCTGCATCTATTGAGATAATCGTGTGGTTTTTGTCTTTGGTTCTGTTTACATGCTGGATTACATTTAGTGATTTGCGTATGTTGAACCAGCCTTGCAACCCAGGGATGAAGCCCACTTGATCATGGTGGATAAGCTTTTTGATGTGCTGCTGGATTCGGTTTGCCAGTATTTTATTGAGGATTTTTGCATCAATGTTCATCAAGGATATTGGTCTGAAATTCTCTTTTTTGGTTAAGTCTCTGCCAGGTTTTGGTATCAGGACGATGCTGGCTTCATAAAATGTGTTAGGGAGGATTCCCTCTTTTTCTATCGATTGGAATAGTTTCAGAAGGAATGGTACCAGATCCTCCTTGTACCTCTGGTAGAATTCAGCTGTGAATCCATCAGGTCCTGGACTCTTTTTGGTTGGTAAGCTATTGATTATTGCCACTATTTCAGAACCTGTTATTGGTCTATTCAGAGATTCAACTTCTTCCTGGTTTAGTCTTGGGAGGGTGTATTTGTCGAGGAATTTATCCATTTCTTCTAGATTTTCTCGTTTATTTGCATAGAGGTGTTTGTAGTATTCTCTGATGGTAGATTGTATTTCTGTGGGATCGGTGGTGATATCCTCTTTTTCGTTTTTTATTGCATCTATTTGATTCTTCTCTCTTTTCTTCTTTATTAGTCTTGCTAGTGGTCCATCAATTTTGTTGATCCTTTCAAAAAACCAGCTCCTGGGTTCATTAATTTTTTGAAGGGTTTTTTGTGTCTCTATTTCCTGCAGTTCTGCTCTGATTTTAGTTATTTCTAGCCTTCTGCTAGCTTTTGCATGTGTTTGCTCTTGCTTTTCTAGTTCTTTTAATTGTGATGTTAGGGTGTCAATTTTGGATCTTTCCTGCTTTCTCTTGTGGGCATTTAGTGCTATAAATTTCCCTCTACACACTGCTTTGAACGTGTCCCAGAGATTCCGGTATGTTGTGTCTTTGTTCTCGTTGGTTTCAAAGAACATCTTTATTTCTGCCTTCATTTCATTATGTACCCAATAGTCATTCAGGAGCAGGTTGTTCAGTTTCCATGTAGTTGAGCGGTTTTGAGTGAGTTTCTTAATCCTGAGTTCTAGTTTGATTGCACTGTGGTCTGAGAGACAGTTTGTTATAATTTCTGTTCTTTTACATTCGCTGAGGAGAGCTTTACTTGCAACTATGTGGTCAATTTTGGAATAGGTGTGGTGTGGTGCTGAAAAAAATGTACATTCTGTTGACTTGGGGTGGAGAGTTCTGTAGATGTCTATTAGGTCCACTTTATGTAGAGCTGAGTTCAATTCCTGAATATCCTTGTTAACTTTCTGTCTCGTTGATCTGTCTAATGCTGACAGTGGGGTGTTAAAATCTCCCATTATTATTGTGTGGGAGTTTAAGTCCCTTTGTAGGTCACTGAGGAGTTGCTTTATGAATCTGGGTGCTCCTGTATTGGGTGCATATATATTTAGGATAGTTAGCTCTTCTTGTTGAATTGATCCCTTTACCATTATGTAATGGCCTTCTTTGTCTCTTTTGATCTTTGTTGGTTTAAAGTCTATTTTATCAGAGACTAGGATTGCAACCCCTGCCTTTTTTTGATTTCCAGTTGCTTGATAGATCTTCCTCCATCCCTTTGTTTTGAGTCTATGTGTGTCTCTGCACGTGAGATGGGTTTCCTGAGTAAAGCACACTGATGGGTCCTGACTCCTTATCCAGTTTGCCAGTCTGTGTCTTTTGGTTGGAGCATTTAGCCCATTTACATTTAACGTTAATATTGTTATGTGTGAATCTGATCCTGTCATTATGATGTTAGTTGGTTATTTTGCTCGTTAGTTGCTATAGTTTCTTCCTAGCCTCGATGGTCTTTACAGTTTGGCATGTTTTTGCAGTGGCTGGTGCCGGTCGTTCCTTTCCATGTTTAGTGCTTCCTTCAGGAGCTCTTTTAGGGCAGGCCTGGTGGTAACAAAATCACTCAGCGTTTGCTTATCTGTAAAGTATTTTATTTCTCCTTCACTTATGAAGCTTAGTTTGGCGGGATAGGAAATTCTGGGTTGAAAATTCTTGTCTTTAAGACTGGTGAATATCGGCCCCCACTCTCTTCTGGCTTGTAGAGTTTCTGCTGAGAGATCAGCTGTTAGCCTGATGGGCTTCCCTTTGTGGGTAACCCGACCTTTCTCTCTGGCTGCCCTTAACATTTTTTCCTTCATTTCAACTTTGGTGAATCTGACAATTATGTGTCTTGGAGTTGCCCTTCTCGAGGAGTATCTTTGTGGCATTCTCTGTATTTCCTGAATCTGAATGCTGGCCTGCCTTGCTAGATTGGGGAAGTTCTCCTGGATAATATCTTGCAGCGTGTTTTCCAACTTGGTTCCATTCTCCCCATCATTTTCAGGTACACCAATCAGACGTAGGTTTGGTCTTTTCACATAGTCCCAAATTTCTTGGAGGCTTTGTTCATTTCTTTTTATCCTTTTTTCTCTAAACTTCCCTTCTCTCTTCATTTCATTCATTTCATCTTCCATCAGCGATACCCTTTCTTCCAGTTGATCGCATCTGCTACTGAGGCTTCTGCAATCTTCGCGTAGTTCTCGAAACTTGGCTTTCAGCTCCATCAGCTCCTTTAAGCCCTTCTCTCCATTGGTTATTCTAGTTATCCATTCTTCTAATTTTTTTTTCAAAGTTTTTAACTTCTTTGCTATTGTTTTGAATTTCCTCTCGTAGCTCAGAGTAGTTTGATCGTCTGAAGCCTTCTTCTCTCAACTCATCAAAGTCATCCTCCATCCAGCTTTGTTCCATTGCTGGTGAGGAACTGCGTTCCTTTGGAGGAGGAGAGGTGCTCTGTTTTTTAGAGTTTCCAGTTTTTGTGCTCTGTTTTTTCCCCATCTTTGTGGTTTTATCTACTTTTTGTTTTTGATGATGGTGATGTACAGATGGGTTTTTGGTGTGGATGTCCTTTCTGTTTGTTAGTTTTCCTTCTACCAGACAGGCCCCTCAGCTGAAGGTCTGTTGGAGTTTACTAGAGGTCCACTCCAGACCCTGTTTGGCTGGGTGTCAGCAGCGGTGGCTGCAGAACAGCAGATTTTCGTGAGACCACAAATTCAGCTGTCTGATAGTTCCTCTGAAAGTTTTGTCTCAGAGGAGTACCCGGTTGAATGGGGTGTCAGTCTGTCCCTACTGGGGGGGTGCCTCCCAGTTAGGCGGCTCAGGGTTGAGGGACCCACTTTAGGAGGCAGTCTGTCCGTTCTCAGATCTCCAGCTGCGTGCTGGGAGAACCACTACTCTCTTCAAAGCTGTCAGTCAGACAGGGACATTTAAGTCTGTGGAGGTTCTTGGTGAGTTTTTTTTTGTCTGTGCCCTGCCCCCAGAGGTGGAGCCTACAGAGGCAGGCAGGCCTCCTTGAGCTGTGGTGGGCTCCACCCAGTTCAAGCTTCCTGGCTGCTTTGTTTACCTAAGCACGCCTGGGCAATGGCGGGCACCCCTCCCCCAGCCTCGCTGCCGCCTTGCAGCTTGATCTCAGACTGCTGTGCTAGCAATCAGCGAGACTCCGTGGGCATAGGACCCTCCAAGCCAGGTGCGGGACACAATCTCCTAGTGTGCCGTTTTCCAGGCCCGTTGGAAAAGCGCAGTATTAGGATGGGACTGACACGATATTCCAGGTGCCGTCTGTTTCCCCTTTCTTTGGCTAGGAAAGGGAACTCCCTGACCCCTTGCACTTCCCGAGTGAGGCAATGCCTCGCCCTGCTTCGGCTCGCGCACAGTGCACTTCACCGACTGTCCTGCACCCACTGTTAGGCACTCCCTAGTGAGATGAAACCGGTACCTCAAGCAGAAATGCAGAAATCACCCGTCTTCTGTGTCACTGGGGCTGGGAGCTGGAGACCGGAGCTGTTCCTATTCGGCCATCTTGGCTCCACCCCTTAGAAAATATATGTCAAGAATGCTTTTTTAGTAGTTCCTGTGGCCTTATCTTATAGAGGAAGGTTTTTTTTTAAACATACACACAGTTTTTGATGCACATTTTTATTGGAAAGAGCTTTTATTTCCTTAAATGTTTTGTTGTCTAAGTGTGAAAAGTATCCTGCAGTGGAATTTAGTGGCACGGATGCTTATTGTGATAGATGAGATGAACTTGCTTCCCTAAGCTTGCATGGGCATGAAATGCATCTGGCTTCTGTACATAAAAGTGAGTTATGTTCCCAAATGTGTCTCTGCATTTACACAGACGTTTAGGGGCAGACACCCTACTGTTCCCTCAAAAGGCGGCTCTGCTTAATTATGAAGTTCAAGTTAGACCAGAAGTTGGAAAATACTAAATTCCACATTGCAGACAGAGCCTGAGCAGGTGATGTCACCACTGCATTCTAAGGTGGCAAGT
>NW_022096252.1:0-54160 GCF_006542625.1 Nomascus leucogenys
ATGAATACCTGTTCTTACAATGGAATGTCTGTAACTGTGTCCTGAGAACCCATCCTAGCAGATACTACTCACAGAAAGAGGTCTTTCCTTTCTATTTTCTCTCCTTATCATTGAGACCACTAGGGTCCATCTTGCTTTAAGTTTACATTGTAAGAGCAGAAAAAAAAAGAAAACAACAAAATCTGGACTCAGGTGTGGACTCTTTTCAAAGGTAAACCACTGGTAACAGTCATTCTAGTCTCCACCAGTGATTTATCTCTGAAAAGGGCCTGACGGAGGGGGATGGATGGAAAAGGGGTAGATGTTGATCAAACGGTACAAAGTTTCTGTTAGGAACAGTAACCTTTAGTGATCTTTCACACAAAATGGTGATTATAATAAATACTAATGCATTACATATTTCAAAATTGCTGAAAGGGTAGATTTGACATGTTTTTGCCACAAAAAATTATATGTGAGGTGATGAATTTGTTAACTAGTCTGGTTTAATCCTTCCACATTGTGAACATATATCAAAACATCACCTTGTATGCTATACATAAATACAATTATTATTGGTCACTGAAAAATAAAATAAAAATTTAAAAAGATAAACCACTACCTTTTTCTTTAGCAGAGGCTGTTTATCAGATGTCCTTTAGTACTAGGCAAACTGAGAACCCCACTGTTTGGATAATATTGCTGCAGCAGGAAGGATATTTTTTTCTTTCCTGAGGCTTTTTTGCTTGAATCCAAATTTCCTTACAATTGACTCATTCATTTCTCCTACCCCTGCCTACTTCTCTCGGCTGTCCTGGGAAACATAGCAAATGAGTTTAACATTTTCACCCAGTGGCTGGAGGCCACAAGACCAGGGCACTTAATATGATACGGTTAGCTTTGTTTCAAATTAACATTGGAACCAGTAATGTCTTAATTCTCTTGTCTAGACGATTGTCACGGCTGTAAATTATCATCATAATAGCTATTGTATGGTTTCTAATGACTTTACCAAAACATTATTTGCCAATCTATAAACTTTTTGAACATGCTGTTTAGTTTATCCTAATGAATCTATTAAGAGGTGACACATACATCCTGCTTCCTCTCTCCAAAGAGACATTTGTGGATTCAATTCCTTGCTTGTTGCTAATGCCACTTTGTAATCTCAATACTGATCTAATTCTGTCTTCTGTCTGTCTGCAACAAATTTAATCAGAAAAATCATTATCCAAATGTAATGTTCTGTGTTAATATAATTACTGATAAAGTAAGCTTTACATCTGCCATTTTGCCACATGTGGGTTTTTTTTACTGTTGTTTTGATTTGGGTTTTTTTTTTTTTTTTTGAGACAGGGTCTCACTGCGTCGCCCAGGCTTGTATGCACTGGTGTGATCTTGGCTCACTGCAACCTCCGCCTCCTGGGCTTAAGTGATCCACCAGCCTCAGTCTCCAATTAGCCACCGTGCTCAACTAATTTTTGGATTTTTTGTACAGATGGGGTTTCACCATGTTGTCCAGGCACATGTGTTCTGTGTCTTTTTATGTTTGTTTGTTTCTCCCTTTTTCCATTATTTTCTTCTTTTATGCTAAATAGATGTTTTCTAGTATAACATTTTAATTCCATTAATATTAATATT
Organism: Nomascus leucogenys; assembly: GCF_006542625.1. Lineage (NCBI taxonomy): Eukaryota > Metazoa > Chordata > Mammalia > Primates > Hylobatidae > Nomascus > Nomascus leucogenys. Next base: position 1,621 of record NW_022096252.1, read on the forward strand.
TCTTTAATTGTATTTTTACATTCTTAATGGTTGCTCTGCGGATTATAACTAGTATCTTAACAATTTAGTTTGGATCAATACCAATTTAATGTTAGTGGTATACACAATTTTGCTGCTACATAGCTCTACTTTTTCCCCTTTCTTTGTGCTCTTATATATTACAAGAATAAATATTTACAGATTATAAGTCCATCAGCACCATTTTATAGTTGTTGATTTGTATAGTTACCTTTTAAATAAACAGGCAAAAAATTACAAACCAAGGGTATATTAATACTATTTCTTATGCTTATTTATATTGTTACGTCTACTGGTGCTGTTAATATTTCTTCATGTGGATTCTATTTATTGTCTATTGTCCTTTATTTTCAGACTGAACAACTCCGTTTAGCATTTCTTATAGAGTAGGTTTATGAGTGACAAATTATTTCAGTTTGTTTATATGGCAATGTCTTAACTTTTTTTTCATTTTTGAAGAATAGTTCTGAAAATTATAGAATTCTTATTTGACAGTGTTTTTCTTTCAGTACTTGGAGTATGTCATCCCATTGCCTTCTGGAAACCATAGTTTCTGATAAGAAATCAATTGTTCCTCTTATCAAGGACCCCTGTATGTGATGAGGCACTTCTCTATTACTGTGTTCAAGATTCTCTCTTTATCTTTTACTGTTGACAACAATTCGATTATGATGTGTCTGGGCATGGATAATTTTAGTTGATCTTACATACCTTCTGAGTTTCTTTTAATATGTACAGTTGAATGATTTTCAAGTGAAATTTTGAAAATTTTGGCTATTGTTTCCTCAAATATTTTTTCTACTTTTTCTCTTTTACTTCTCCTTCTAAAGTTTTCATTATGTGGATGTTGGTACACTTGATAGCATCACAGGGACATTGGAGACTTTGTTCATTTTTCTTCATTATTTTTTCTTTATATTCCACAGACTAGATAGTCTCAATGGACCTGTCTTCAAGTTCACCGATTATTTATTCTGCCAAGTAAAATTTGCAATTAAGTCTCCCTAGCAGGGAAACAACACACACTGGGGCCTGTCGGGGGGGCAGTGGGAGGGAGAGTATCAGGATAAATAGCTAATGCATGTGGGGCTTAATACCTAGGTGACGGGTTGATATGTGCAGCAAACCACCATGGCAGACATTTACCTATGTAACAAACCTGCACGTCCTGCACATGTATCCCAGAAATTAAAATTAAATTTAAAAAAAGAGAATAAAGCATTTACAATACATTTTAATATGTATTTAATATGTATTTTAATACGTTTTAAGCTCTCAATAAAAGTTGGCTAATTTTATAACATAGAAAAAGGCTCCCTAGCAAATTTTTTATTTCAGTTATTGTATCTTAGGGCTCTAGAATTTCGATTTTTTAAATAATTTATATTTTAAGTTGATGTTATCTATTTGCTGATATATCATTCTCATGTTTTTCTTTAAATTTGTATTCATGGTTTACTTTTGGTCTTTGAAAATAATTGTAATGGCTTTAAATTATAATTTAAAGTTATTATTTCAAATTTTGGACTAGGAATTCTAATTCATGGACTTTTTCAGGGACAAAAATTCATGACTGATTTTATCTCCTTGTTTTGGGGCCATATTCCCCTGTTTGTTTACATGTATCATGATTCTTTTTGAAACTGAGTATTTTAGATAATATAATGCAGCAACTCTGGAAACCAGATCCCATTCTTCACAGTTTGCTATTGTTCCTGTTTGTTATTGTTGTTCTTTGTTTCATGACTTTCCTGTAAGAACTCTATAGTTTCTCATGTGTAGTAACTGGTTAACATAATTGTCAGCTAATGACTAGACATGCATTTCCTTAATATCTTTGAACCAGCAACTCTCCTAGTCTTTCCTGAATAGTTCCATGTGTGTTAGGTGCATGCCTTCAATTTACTGGTAGGCAGTTGAAAACTCTGTTACCATTAATTTCCTGCTTGCTCAGATACTCAAGGTCAATAAGAGTTAAAAAATTAAGACCTTTTCGGTGCCTCAACTTCTTGCACATGTGTGTTGCCTTCTAGATTCTCAGAAACATGTTGGAGCTTTTCAAAGTCCTTATTGTTTACTGAATATCTATGTTCTCAAAATGTCTATGTTGTAATTAGAGTTAGATGAGATCATATGAGTGGATCCCTCATGATGAGATGAGTGCCCCCAAAAGAAGACACCAGAGAGCTTGCTTCTCTTTCCACACCCATGCTCCAAAGAAAGGCCATGCCAGAGCACAGAGAGAAGGAGAGCTCCCACCAGAACCTGGCAAAGTGTGCTGCTGGCATGCTTGTCTCATAATTCTGCCCTCCAGGACTGTGAGAAAATAAGTTTCTGTTGCTTAAACCACCTAGTCTATGGTCATTTATTATGGAAGCCCAAGAAGACTAACACAAATTTTGGTACCAGGAAGTGGGGTGCTGATGCAACAAATATCTAAACATGTGTAAGTGGCTTTAGAAGTGGGCAATGGATAGAGGATGAAAAAGTTTTGAGGTGTATGCTAGAAAAAGCCAAAACTGCAGTGAAGTATTTAAGGCAGTTGGGGTGAGGGCACAGAAAGAAAAGAGAATAGCTAAGGGGAATTATCTATCTTTCTAGAGATATAATAATATAATAAATAATCGTGAAGAGAATGTTGATATCAATATGGATGTTAAAGGCCATTCTGTTGAGTTCTCAAATGAAAATGGGAAAAAAATTACTGGAAAATGGAAGAAAAGTGATCCTTTTATAAAGTGACATAGCACTTGGATTAACCATGGTCTAGTGTTTTGTGAAATTGATATTTTTCACAAACAAAATTAGATAATATTTAGATAAGACTTTGGATTTTGCAAGTGATAAAATTAGATAATTAGCTAAGGAGATACCTAAGCAAAGTGTTGAAGGAGTGGCTTGGTTCTTCCTGTTTATGGTAAAATGTGAAAGGAGAGAGAGAAGTTGAAGAAGAAATTGTTAAGCATAAAGGAACCAGAGTTGAAGATTTGGAAAGTTTTCAGCCCATCTCTATTGCAAAAAAATAAGCCTGTTGTGAAGACAACAGGAGGGGTGTGGTTGAACAATTATTTGATAAAGAGATTGTGGTAATGACTCATGGACTGAATCAGCCATCTCAGAAGAGGCCAGGAATAGAGATCAATTATACAAGCAAAAACACTGTCAATTTGAACTAAGGGGTCAGAAACAAATGAGATGAAATAAAGGCTGCCAGACTTTTAGATCCTGCAAGACCAGACCAGAGAGCTATTTGGCTGTAACTTTGTGCTTTTCAAGAAAATGACGTAGTGACCCCAAAGGCAATTCAGAGATCATCAGGTCAGTGTCCTTTGTGGCAAAGGGTGGGACCATTGCCTCAGTTTCAATAGGCCATATGGCCTCTGACTAAGGTGGGGCCTTGGAGACAGGGCTGTGTAAAAGCCTGGAGGCAGGATCCACTATCTCTGTAGGTCTAGAATAAATGGCATTAAATGAAAAAGAGATATCTTGAGCCTTAAGAGCTAGTGGAATTTGCCTTGGTTGGTTTTAGACGTTCTTGTGGCCTGTCTCTCATTCCTTCTTTCTTAATTTTTCCTTTTGGAATGGGAATGGCTATCTCATGCCTATTCCACTATCCGTTGTAATTTGGAAGCACATAACTTGTATGGTTTTACAGGTTTACAGCTGGAGAATAATTTTGATTTTTGGGATAAGGCTTACTTATATTTGATTTAGATACTATTTAGATGAGACTTTGTACTTTAGAATTGATGCTGGAATCTGTTAAGACTTTTGAGGCTTTTGGGATAAAATTAATGTATTTTGCATGTGAGAAGGACATCTTGGGGGTCCAGGGCAGAATGTATGAACTGAATATATGTGTGCCACTCAAAGTTATATGTTAATATGATGATATTCAGAGATGAGGCTTTTGGGTGGATAAATAAGGTTAGATGAGATCATATGAATGGGAACTCATGATGGGATTAGTGCCCTTAAAAGAAGAGATACCAGAGATGTTGCTCTGTCTCTGTGCATGTGAACCAAAGGAGCGCACAGTGAGAAAGAAGCCTGGAAAAGAGGCTTCACAAAAACTTCACCATGCTGGACCATTCTAGCCTCCGGGACTGTGAGAAAATAAATTTATGTTTTCAAGTGATCAGTCTCTGGTATTTTGTTATGGCAGCCCAAGCACACAGACCCTATGGACAATTCATTCACCACATTTTCCATGTAAGGTTTTGGTCAGCTTCTTGTTTGCCCAAATTTTATAGATGCCTCAGGTAGTTGATATTAAGCAATTACCATGGATGGTTTTTGACTGATGTGCTGGGGAAAGGTTGTTTACAAGGGGTTATCTCTGAGTCCGGTCAAGTAAAGACAAGCTCTGCTAGAAGAGGTTTCCAGGAAACTACCAGCCAGATCAAATAAAAACAACTGGTAAGGGCACTTTTGAGGAGCTTCAAAACTGTTTTTCCCTCTCCTTTGGTTGGTAGGCTGCTGTTTTTTTTTATGGCTATGCTTATCACTGCTATCATATTTACCAAGCTGTTGGTTTTCAAAGCTATTGTGGAGCTGAGAAGAGAGGATGGGAGTAGGGCAAGTTAAAACACCAGAAAGGTCACTGTTCTCATTGAGATTCAGCTGTTTTTTCTTTAATAAAGAATCTTTGAATTTCTCTGTTGGTTAGTCGACAGAGTCCTTAAAATGTTGATTTAGTGTTTTCATTGCCATTATGGAGGAGCAGATATTTGGAAGCCTTTCACTGCAGCATTCATGCAATGTCCCCACACCCCAACTCAATTAATTTTTGTTGAGTATATTAATTTAATTGACTTTTTGTTGTCTCTCTAACATTGGTTTTATCCTTATCTTTTAATGTAAGGTGGGATTTGGAGCTGATCTCACACTCAGATTCAGGGACACCCCTAATTGTTCAAAGCCAACATTCTCACTCTGAACACTATTGAAATTTTGGGTCCAATACTTCTGTGTTGTAGGGGGCTGTTCTGGGCATTGTAGGATCCTTAACAATATCCCTGGACTCTACCAACTAGTGGCCAGTAACACTGTTGCAATTGTGACAATCAAAAGTTTTCCAGACATTACCAAATGTCCCCTGCTGGACAAAATTGCCTCAGACTGAGAATCACTGTTCTAACCACATTAATATAGTTTCATTATTATAAACACAAAAATTGATTCAGGTAAACAAAACTTATGTCCTAAAGCATATGTCAATCCCCTGATCACAGTTATTAGTTCAGGAATGGAAATGTAACCAATTCAAGCCAGGGAAGTATGAGGAAGTTTCTTTTTTTCTGTTTTTTGTTTGGGTTGTGTGAGGATGTGAAATCCACTGGATGACCAGCCTTAAAAGGAATCTAAAAATGGTACATAACGTGTGATATGTTTTGGATGTGTGTCCCCTCAACATCTCATGTTGGACTGTGACCTCCAAAGTTGGAGGTGTCTAGTGGGAGGTGTTTGAGTCATAGGAGCAGATTCCTCATGAATAGCTTGGTACCATCTTTTTGGTGTTTAGTGAGTTCTCACTCTATTAGTTCACTCAAGAGCTGGTTATTTAAAAGATCCTGGCACCTCCTCCCTGCTCTCTTGCTCCCTCTTGCCATGTGATATGTGGGCTCCTCCTATGCCTTCCACCATGATTGTAAGCTTCCTGAGGCCTCACCAGAAGCCAAGCAGATGCTGGTGCCATGCTTGCATAACCTGCAGAACCATGAGCCAAATAAAACTCTTTTGGTTATACATTACCCAGTCTCAGGTATTCCACTATAGTAATGTAAAGTGTGGTAATACAATGTGTCTGGCACTGAGTAGATATTAAGGGTCATTATTACAGCACTGATTGGGCTTATGGCATGACCTTTGCTCTTCCTATGAGGCCTATTTTATTCAAACTCTTTGAGCTTAAAGGTGCTCCTAAATGTTGTAAGGGATTCTACCTCCATAATATCTCTTTCAAGTTTAGTTCTTCTTTTTCATATCAACATTCTAATTCCCATTTTACTTCTTAATTCTTAATTGGTTAAGTGGAATTCTTTTCATAAAATGCTCTGATTTTGCCTCTCTCCACCTTATCCTGCCATCCTTAGTTATTTTCCTAAAGTGCACCTCTGATTTTATCACTGCTGTGTTCAAAATGTTTCAATGATTTCTTTACTATCTACCAATTAAACCCTATATCTCAGTCTGTTTTTCAGTTTGACTAAAACCAACTTTTCAAACCTATCAACCTCTACTTTTCTTCTATGATCTAGTCTTTTAACCAAATGAGAATTCTCACAGTTTCCAGAGTAAGGTCCTATGTTTCTTGTCTCTATTCTCTCTGTCTCTGTCTCTCAATCTCTCTCTTCCTCTCTCTCTTTTTCTTTCTTTCTTTCTCTCTCTCTCTCTCTTTCTTTCTTCTTTCTTTCTTTCTCTTTCTCTCCTTTCTTTTTTTTCTCACTCTGTCACTCAGGCTGGAGTGCAGTGATGCAGTCTCAGCTCACTGCAACCTCTGCCTCCCAGGTTCAAGCGATTGTCCTGCCTCAGCCTCCCCAGTATCTGGGATTACAGCCATGTGCCATCATGCCCAGGTAATTTTTGTATTTTTGGTTGAGAAGGGGGTTTCACCATGTTGGCCAGGCTGGTCTCGAACTTCTGGCCTCAAGTGATCCACCTGCCTCAGCCTCCCAAAGTGCTGGGATTCCAGGAATAAGCCACTGCACCTGGCCTCTGTTCATTTTCTTATGCTATTTCTGGCACCAATATATTAAAAGTAGTAATTATAATGAAAATACATAGCCTTTACTTAGCACTAGCCCTCTGCCAGATACTGTGCTTTATCTCATTTAATTCTCAAAACAAAAACAAGACGAAAGAATGTGTATGTGTTAGGTACTTCTATTTAGCCTGCTGGCACATAGAGGAAATTACAGCTTGGAGAGGTTAAATAATTTCCCAAGGTCACACAGATCATTGAAATAACCTGAAACTTAAACTCAGCTATTTCCACTTGTTCATATTCTTGTTCTTAGTCACAATGCTATATTGCTTTCACCTTACTTGTCTTTGTTGGCTCTTTCTGTCATCATCTGTTGAAATTGTTTTTTTCCCAGTCTAAATTTTTATGTTATTCATAACATGTGTTCTAGTCTTTTAACCCAGAAACATTTTTTTTTTGACCTGTAATATCTCACTGACCCCAACAGAACACCTGGATAGATAGATAGCCAATATATGTTTTAAATAAAGGAGATGGATATTTAAGTTGGAGCCTAGGTATCTGGTTCTTTTATTTCAAAATTGCTGTAAAGAGAAAAATAAAAATTGTTCAGTATTTTCTAAAAAATAAGCACTCTTAAATATTTGTTAAATTTAATGAATTGCTGAAAATTCAATGAATCAGCTTCTTAGGTGTCTACTTCTCTTTCAACTGTCCTTATGCAGACCATAGCTATATATGTAATAGCAAAATGTCAAATCATTTACCCATTATATGTGGAATACTCATTACTTTCTGTGTGGATTGTGCAGGTGAGCAGACCTGGGGGTCTATTTGTTCTGTAATTGATAGCGGAAAAGGGCCCAGTCTTAAATGTTTCCAGGGGAATTCAGAATTTCCAGCCACACAACCAACTGTAACTATGGCTTTCCTTCCACAGAGGTGCTGTTTTGTGGGATTTCAGACTGAAAACGAATCTGTTTCATGGTATGTCTGTCCTCAAATGTGCGTGGTACTTAAGAATAGCAAGGACAGGGCACGAAGGTGGAAAAGAGAGGAGAAGCAGCAGCAATGAGGAGAAGATGAAGGGCAATGATGGGACTAGATTAAATTAAATGCCAGAGCTCCCAACCCTTACAGGCGGATGCTGTTGCCCTGAGTTAGCAACATAAATCAGTAAGTCAGATCCGGCTGAACTCTGCTGCCCCGCAAGTTCTATTCAAATCAGGAATTCTAGGATTCTATTTTATAAAAAACTTTTAAAAACGTTTGGACATAGGTCATGTTATCAATAGCCGTTTCTCAAACAAGAGTATGTGAACATTTTCCCTGTGCCTGTGTATTCTCCAAGAAAATAATCCATTTTATAATTATATTTTGATTATAGCCCTAAAAAAGTAATCTATGCATGTCTGGGTTATCTGGGCCTCCTAATGCAGTTTAATCATGCAATTTTTGTAGCACACTTTTGATGAATTAGTAATCTGATTAGACGGAGGCAGTGCTATTTATTTGAGTTAATGGGAAAAGGCTAGACTTGTCCTCCATATGTAACCGAGGCATTGCTTGTGTGTCCCCCATATGTACTCTACCTAAATAACTCAAGCATGTGCCTATTTGTGCTCCATATGTGCACCACATGTATAACTCATGTGTGTGTCTGTATGTTTTCCATGGATTATGTATGTAACTCTGATGTGGTCTGTGTTTCCTAGGTGTGCTCTGTATGTAGCTTATGTGTGAGCCTGTATGTGCACTACATGTCTAACTCAGGTGTGTGCCTGCATTGCTTGCGTATGTGCACTATTTATATAACTCAAGTGTGTGTACATGTTTTATATGTGCACTGCATGTATAACTCAGATGTATACTTGCATGTGTTTCCTATGTGCACTAAACATGTAACTCAGGCATTGCTCTTATGTTCCCCCTATGTGCACTAAATATATAACTTAAACATGTATCATACCACTGATTTTACAACAATTGGAATAGATAAAAATGTTGAGAAAATTATATGTATAGACATGTCAAACTTTACATGTGCATGTGTACTATCATATTCACATTGAGAATTATAATTTACTTTCAGTGAAATGTGTTTATTCACATCAATGTTATTGATTTTCACACTACTTTAAAGATTTTGATTGCTTTTAATGTATAAATTAATTTTTAGTTTTATAGTTGTTGTAAAAGAACCATGAGGATAGGGCAGGCAGATTATACCTAGTAGCATATATTAATATTGTTGTAAAAATAAGTTGTCAACATTGGCAGTCAGTGAGATCTTTTTCCTTTAAAAGAGATCTTTACATTACTAAGTTTGAAAAGAAAAAAAAAACTATACCATTTGATTTTGAAGTACATATAAGTTCTAATCTGTTGACCCCAATAAGCCATCTTAAGAGAAAATATTTCTGTTACCTAGGGAAATACTGAGCTTATAAGTGGCAATATTCCATTTATTATTAGAGTAAGCTGCTTTCTGTTTTGTAAACTATCAGCTTTAGTTATTGAATTGTATATATATATTTTTTAACCTGGAAAAAAATCACATCATGTTAATGCTGGTAAATTTTTGAGCTGCACTCAAGGAAATGTGCCCAGGCAATGAACTTTGTCCAGACTGGGTCACCAAATCTATTAAATGTACTTTTATTATTATTATTATTTTCATTTGGATAAATACAGCATGTTAATAGCATGAAGAGGCCCTATCAAATACTTTTTCCTTCTTTTGGTACGAAAGGGTTAAACAGTGACTTCACAACGTCGCAGTCACTTCCACATGTATTATCTCATATCACTGTAGTAATGCTGTGAAGATGATGTCATCTCAGCTCCACACATGACAGATTTGTGAGCCAAGGGACTGAGTGAATTGTGCCAATCATAAATCTGGTGGGTCTATCTCCTAATACAGGTGTTCCAACTTCAAGCTTTGGGCTCCTTTCACTTTATCATGTGGCTCCTCTGAGTTAAATTTAAACTAATTTCCTGATAGATAAATTTATCTAGAGAAGGTGTAATATTAACTCATATGGACATCTTTAAGAGATACATTTCTCATCCTGTATCTGATATAGTTTATTATTGTGAGTATAGAATATGTATATATTTCTGCTGACTGCCATAAAAGATTTAGATAAAACATGAGAATATAAAACAGGTCTTTTAACATGGATTAAAATGCGAAAGTCAAGTAATAGAGGAAGAAAATAAGGCTCCGTCTTCAAGAATTCATGCCATCATCTCTTAATTTCTCTTTCCACTGTCTTGTGGCCTTTCCAAACTCAATACAGTATAAATAAAAATATCGTTTTCTGGTTACCTTTCTTCTCATGAACATAAGGCCTCAGAACTATGAAAGAAAATGGATGAGAACAATTCCTTTTTATCTTTTGTTTTTTTCTTATTATGATGATTATTTTAGCTTTATGTTCTTTCTGAGCTTAAAGATGAGGCATGTGCTTTGTAGAGAATTTGGAAAAATATGAAGAATCAGGAAATGTGTTCATTATTCCAGCAACAGTAATTTCTTAGTGTATTTTTAAAAATAAATTTTTAGTTTACCTGAGAACATATGCTTTCTTTACTTTACATTTTTAATGTTATTAAATTTCCCTATATTATTAAAAAGCTTTTATTTTTAATGGCCACAAAATATTCTACCATATTGATATATTCTGTCTTATTTAAGCATCTACCGAATATTGAATATTTGAGTGATGTCCAATTTCTCATTGTTATTATAAATGTTGCATGTCTGTGCATAACTTTATGGGCATTTTGGCATATGGTAGTTTCTAAGAAGAATTATTAGGCCAAAAGAGATGAATATTCTAAAATATTTTGATGAACATTACCAAATTTCTTTCTAAACTCTCATACCAATCCATACCCCTAACCACAACATCAGAGCACGTGTATTTCACGGCGCCCTCATCTACACAGATGTTCTTGTTAATTTCTTTCATTGATAGGCAAATGCTGCATCACATTGATTTAATTTGCATTATTTAAAAAACTGAATTATTACTGCTCGTATTTACTAGTCATTTCTATTCTTCTTTTGAAAATTGTCCAACTAATCTTCTTAACTCTCCATTATCATTCATCACCACTCTACTTCAGGAAAATAGAGTTACGAAAATTAAAGACATTTAGAGCTGCAATCAGCATGATCAATCCCTCACTATACATGTGAGTCTAGATAGATTCAGGGACTGGACCACGAGCCCGTCCCTGGGATGCTGAGTGACTGAGCAATATGTGCCTCTAAGCCTTCTGCCTGTCTTTATGGTCTCCACCTCCTTCTTTTTACTGCCCTCCCCCACCTTTCTTCCATGCACCCTTCCTTGTGATGATGTTCTCTCCTCAGTGTAAATGTTTTGACATCTTTGTAGTATCCTGGGATTAGTAGGCTTGCATGTGAACCTGGAAACGGAAGTCAGTACTGGCCTTTGTTCCAGGTTGTCTGACGTCCCATCCCCATCTTCTCTTACCCACAGCTGTGTGTCTGAGTACAGCAGGGGCTCCATCACCAAGTCCCCTGAGTAACAGGAACTCAGTGATTTCACAAGACTCCTGCAGAATGTGCAAAGAAGGCTAAGTGTTCTATTCATTGTATTTCTTGATATTTACTTTACCTCTAGAAGGACATTCATGGTTAAAATGTACCCAGCATCCTGCATGATGAGCCAACTGTGTGAGCATCTGTGTGGTTCCTGGTCAGTCCTCACAGCAACACCACAAAGGAGATGCGATGATTCTTATTTTACATCTGAGCCCTAGGGAACTGTGTCCCACATCTTAGACTATTCTCCCACCATTACATAGCTAATAAGGAGAGAGGGCTTGAATCTAGGCCTGTCTGATTCCCAAGTCTCGCATGGCCTCTCTGCTATATTTCTCTGCCAATCTGGCAGTGGGTAGGGAAATCTCAGCTTGTGCCTTTTCTATGCTAATGTGACCCATAGACTGACTCACATGGGGTGGGAGCAAAGGTTAAGTGCACCTTCCATTCTGACAGCAAATGACTGAGTTCATTGAGGAACAGGGGCAAGTCTGGGGTTCTTATTCCCAGCGTATGGTAGACACTTAACAACTATTTGTTATTACCGAATGAAAGATGCTTTTCATTAAGCTACCTGTTTCTCTCATGTAAAAGTAGGGTTAACTAGTCTATATGGCAGGGACAATCTGGCAGTACTTATCCTGCTTTATAATGACTTTGTCTTTCTTTAGCAATTGATTTATGCTCTCTTAACTTTCCATTCTTCAAAACGAGGCTACCAAACTGCAAGTGGTGTGATTAAGATGAAGATGTTTTGAACTCATAGAAAAGATGATTAACTTTACTCATAATATAATAGAAATTTTGAATTCTGAAAAAATCCTTAGGGGAATGAATTCTGAACATATTATAGGTGAGTCTTTTTTTAATAGGAAAATATTTATTTTTCCAGTCTTACACATTGCTATCAAATGTGTTTTTATATAGCGCTCCATAGTGACAGTGCTATGAAGCTACCTGTCTGCAGCCAGGCAATGTCCTGTCCATCTCTCTGGGATGAGAGGGCTTGCTTGTATTCCGGAAATTTAAGTCAACACTCCCCTTTGTTCCAGGTTATCTAATATCTCATTCTGACCCCATACGTAACATGCACTTGCTGTCCCAACTGCACTATACTATGGTGGCACATCACAAGCTTCACAAATCAAGTTTTTAGATGCATGAGGACAGTCATAGGAAGAACGGATATGTTTCTTTAAATTCTTTTTGAGAACTACAACTATACAAATCTTTATAATCAATCTACTTCTGTAATGTCAACTTCAATAAACCATTTGGCAAGAAATGCAGTATTTATAAATGGAAGAGCCACATTAAGTATTTTCCGTTTAACAAACTTGAAATTTGCTAACACTCAAAACCAGAGGTCAACAAATTTTGTAAAGAACCAAAGAGTAAATATTTTAGGCTTTATGGGCCAAGATGCAAAATCAAACACATTATGTAGGTACTTACCTAAGAAGAGGGAAAACAAATTTTCACAAAATTCAACAAAATTAAAGTAAAAAAGAATATTAATAATAATAAAGAACAGTTTTTGTAATACAAATCTATTGTATTAGTTTTCTGTTGCAGCCATAACGTATTATCAGAAACTTGGTAGCTTACACACAAAAAAATTGATGATATTATGGTACAGTTCCAGAGGTCAGAAGTCCAACACAGTTCTCACTGGGCTAAAATCAAGGTGTCGGCAGGGCTCTGCTCCTCCAGAGGCTCTGAGGTAGAGTCTGCTCTCTTGCCTTGCCAGATGTCAGAGGTTACCTGCATTCTTTGGTGTATGGCTCTTCCCTTCATATTCAATGCCATGAATCATATTCATATTCAAGGCCGGGACGTAGCATCTCTGTAAACCTGCTTCTGTTGCCACATTTCTCTACTGCAGCCTGGAAAGGCTCTCTAGGTTTAAGGATCCATGTGATTACACTGGGCCCACCTGGATAACTCAGGATAAATTTCGCAATGCAGGGTTCAGGAGTTAGTTTTCCAGGTCTGCCATAACAAAGTACCACAAAATGGGTGGCTGAAAACAACGGCAATTATTTAAAAACGTTTTCACAGTTCTGGAGTCTAAAAATCAGAAATCAAGGTTTCAGCAGGGCCACGCTCCCTGTGAGTTTCTGAGTGGGATCCTTCCTTTTCTTGTTCTTTCTTCCACAGATGCAGTTGGCAGAATAATGGTCTCCAAAGACGTCCATGCCCTTATCCCCAGAACCTGTGAATACATTACCTGACATGGCAAAAGGGATTTGGCAGATGTGATTAAGGTTATCGACTACTATGGATCCAGCGTAATATGTACAACTTAGCAACAGAGTTTCATACAGCATAGATGCAAATATAATTTAGAATCCGTATAATATAAAGAAGCTGACCAACCGTAAAGACATTTTTGAAAAGGGATGGAACAGCTATGCCCATCAATCCTTAGCATTTTCTGATTTGCAGCTGCATTGCTTCAATCTCTGCTTCCATCAGCACAAGGCCTCCTCTCCTCCTGTTCCTCTGTCTCTTCTTATAAGGCATCAGTTATATTGGATTAGGGCTTACCTTGATGACCTCATCTTAACTTGATAACATCTACAAAACCCCTTTTTCCAAATAAAGGCACATTCACGGGTATCGGGGATTAGGACTTCAATATATCTTTGTAGGGGACATGGTCCAACCCATAATAGTCCATAACCTTAATCACATCTGCCGAATTCCTTTTACCATGTCAGGTAACATAATCATGGGCTCTGGGGATTAGGGCATGGACATCTTTGGAGATCATTATTCTGCCTACTGCATTTAATAATAAGAACACTGAAAATCTTTTAAACTTTTCTTTTTTTAAAAAAATAACATTCTGTTTAATTGAGATTCAAAATTAGCTTTCTTTATCATCAAACTGATTGCAAATCTAGAAAAATTATTCTCAATTATGGGTCGAAGAAAAACAGGTAGAGAGCTAGATTTGGCCTGCAGGCTGTAGTTGGCTGACTCTTCCTCTAAACAAAATCCTATTTAGCCCGAAACCTATTAGAGTGTTACCAGAAATGCCATTTACTATAATGTAAACATGATTTTAAAAATATATTAGAAATTAATCCCAGTTGGGCTGGAATACATACGTAGGAGTGAACCACATGATAAAACAGATCTTTTTGGGTAATGTGAACAAGGTTTGCCAGATTTAGGACTCATAATATATATCCTTGATTTATTTCAAAGAAATGCTAGTATCCAGCTACCTGTGTATATTTCTCCAGGGTAATATGTACAACCTAGCCACAGAGTTTCCTATAGCATATACATTCTTCCCAGGCAATTACTAATAACAGAATAATATTACTAGGCTTCTCGCTTAGGAAAACACCAGTTAATTGGTAAAAGCTATTTTTAAAATCCAAAATAACTTCTCTTGCCGGGTGAGGTGGCTCACACCTGTAATCCAAGCACTTTGGGAGGCTGAGCAGGAGGATCACTGGAGGTCAGGAGTTCAAAACCAGCCTGGCCAACATGGTGAAACCCCATCTCTACTAAAAGTACAAAACTTAGCTGGGCATGGTGGCAGGTGCCTGTAATCCCAGCTACTCAGGAGGCTGAGGGAGGAGAATTGCTTGAACCCAGGAGGCAAAGGTTGCAGTGAGCTGAGATTGCACCACTGCAATCCAGCCCAGGTGACAGAGCGAGACTCTGTCTCAAAAAAAAGTAAAAAGTAATGAAAATAGCTTCTCTTACTTGGTATTACAAATTTCAATATTTCAGCAGAATTATAGCATGGAAATGATAGTAAATAGTCCTAATGATTAACATTCATACTGTCAACAGAAAAGCATCATCAATTTTATATGATGTGTCTTTCAAATAAGGAAATTATGTCTGTGACATTTAATAGTCTATAGTCTTGCCTTAGAAGTCAATGTTAACCTTTCTCTCCATTGATTTCCACAGAAACTCTCTGTTTGCCAGAAATGCATTAGATTTTTTTTTTGCATTAGCAGTAAGACATGAAGTTAGTGGGGCATCTAGTTGGGATGGTTAAGTGGTTTGGTAGGGATGAGGAGTAATCATATTTATAGATATGATTGAGTTTCTCTGGCAAATGTATTTTAGAATTCATATAATATAAAGAAGCTGACCAACCATAAAGATTTTTTGAAAAGGGATGGAAGAGCTAGGGTCCACTTAATCCTATTCACAAGGCTTTCTTGATGGAAGAATTATATACTCCAAATTTTAGTTATGTATTTGGAGTTTTAAAGATTTATTATTAAGTCTTCACTTGTGAGCTTTAGCATAGAATAGTGATAAAGAATGTGGTCTTTGGAGCCAACATACAGGTGTTTAAATTTGGGATGTGCTACTTCACAACAGATCACTTAACCACTGTAAGTCTCAATTTACTTCCCTGAAATGTGTATAAAAGTAATACCTAAGTATAAAGTGTTTTGGAGAGTGCCTGGTGCATAATAAGCATTATATAAGTGTTATTCATCTGTTTGTTTATTATGAGTATTGGTGGTGGTGGTGGCGGTGTTAAAAGGTACCCTGTGTTCCTGCACGTATCTGTTAAGGAATGTGTAGGCCTAGGGCTGACAGAAGATTGCGTAGTCCCTAAACCATTAAGCAAGTGATTAAGTAGCTGAGAGACCCCAGTTTACGGTGGAAAAGCTTGAACCAGGAATGAACGAAGTGGCTGAAGAGGGGGTCAGGTCTGGGACCATTTCTGGGATGAAGCATGTGAGGTGGTTGTAGAGGCAGAGATAGGGCCATGCTCTGCTGACACTGGGATAGCCTTGATTCTTGGGAAAAACTGGATGATTTTTCATGGTACTCACTATTTCTTTACCACTTGCTGCAGGAAGCCCAAGAAAGAGTGGAGACTTCCTGTTACGACTCGCTTCTCTGCTATTTGGTATGTGGCTGTGCTACTGCCATGGGCTGCATGACTGAATCCCGTTCTGCAGACAACACTTGACATTACTTTTAGTTTTCATTTCTTCATTTTTCTTTTTACTTTTTTAATGTCCTTATTCCCTGATTTCCTCAGTTTCTCCTCCTCATCACTGCTTACTGTTTGTACAATATCAGGTTCCCCAGTGGATGTATATAGCTCCATGATGACAAAAGTGAATAGATAAAATATTTGCATTTGAGTTTAAAGTACAGTGGTAAGTACAATTTAAAATTTAAAATTTTTGGTATATATACACACACACACACATATATATCACAACTTTTGTGAGATGTATTTATACACAACACACACACATATGATAGATTACTACTCAGCCACAAAAAAGAATGAAATCATGGCTTTTGCAGCAACATGGATGGAACTGGAGACTATTAAGTGAAATAACTCGGAAACAAATAGTAAAATACCACACATTCTTGCTTAGAAGTGGGAGCTAAATAACGTGTACACGTGGGCATAGAATATGGAATAATAGGCATTAGAAACTTGGAAGGGTGGGAGGGTGGCAGGGGGATGACAGACAAGAAATTCCTTAATGGGTACAGTGTCCACTATTTGGGCAATGGTTACATTAAAAGTCCAGACTTCACCCTTATGCATTATATCTATGAAATAAAACTATACTTTTACCCCTTATATTAATGCAAATAAAAAATAAAATAATTAATGGTGAATATTCAAGAGTTATATTAGAGATCTAGGTGATTTGAGTGAAACTGGTGACCTAAGTCAGCAAAGTCAGTTTTTAGTAGCCACTGGGGTCACGTTTTCCAGGACGTGAAAATTATGATTCACTTTGGAAAGTTTTGGTTTTGCAGCCTCCTGAGCCATAATGGTGTTTCTGTAATTCCCACTGTCAGTGGCTTAGGTCTCCTTCTCTTCCCCAATCTTCATTTTATTCTCTCTTCAAGCTGCTGAAGTGGGGCAGGGCACTGGGATTTGAGGGAGCTGGTCGAAGAGACTTTAGTGCTATGTTTGTGCTGGAGGTGAGGGTGTGATGCTGGGGGATTTCTGTTTAGGATGTTGCTGTGAGGTGCTGTGGTGCTGTGGTCCGGGGAGGTTTGGAGCATGAACTGAGAGAGACGTGCTATATGTTGAATGATGAATTGATATCATGGCTTGTGATATTTTCATATATACTTATTGAAGATATAATTAAGGATTTGCATATTTTCTTTAACAACACATTTAAAAGAGTATGGTGATACCAACTTTCATGTAAAAATCATAAAATGAAGATAACTTTTTTGAGATGGAAGTTTTTTTTTTTCCCTTTATAATTTCTTCCGTGTCACACTTGCCTTAAATAGCTCTTGGTAATAGACTTCTCTTTGGATGAATACAGGATTTCCATGAGCCATAAGGTTTCTGAGAAATCACTCAAGCAGACTTTAAGAGTTTTGCATTATTTTTCTGGGAATAACTTGCTGACAAAACATTAGGATAGATTTGGCACACAGACATCAGCAGATGCAAAATTGGAAATAGGCAATGCAAAAAAGGAATGGTATTTCTGAAAAGTAACAGACACTGTGGCACATATTAATTGAAAAAGCTGATGATTTTCCTTGGAAAAAAAGAAAGAAGCACTGGGTGTTATTCTGTAAGTAAAATGAGGAGTTTACAATCTAAAGAAATGAGAGGCACACCAGCAGACAGTTTAAAGGACACTAGGGCTGAAAACATTTGAAGTCATTGTCTTTGAATTTAGCTTGGTTCCTAGCAGACACTGTGTAGCTTCCAGAGGGATCTGCCTTACCCAGACTCAAGCTCTGGCTATCTTCTCTCCACTCTGAATAAACGAGAAAAAAATCAATTTTCTGGAAAATTCACATCTTCCAAATAAGTTGTTTAATTATTGAATGCTAAGCTCTATGAAGACGTATTTCGCATGGGATCAGGCTCTAAGCATTAATGAATGTGTGTTGTATTTGAGTGAAGTAGATCCAAGCACTTGAGCATGCTTCACTGTGCAGTCATTCTTTCACCATCTGAACCATTGTTTGGTTGATTGATGTTTTCATGAAGTAGTAAAGGTCTTGGCTACAGCTGACTCCTGTTTTTTAAAGTGACATAGCATATGGTAAGCACTGATCTAATAATGAGGGTCAACTAGTATACTACAGGTTTGTGCAAGTATTTTGGAAACAACTTGATTAAAGTGTAATTGACATACAAAAAAACCACACATGTTTAATGTTTACAATTTAATGAATTTGGTCAAATGCACTTACCCATGAAACCATCACCATGATTAAGGTAATAGACATATCCATCACCTCTAAAATTTCCTTGTGCCTCTTTGTTTTTTCTTTGTGTTTTTCAATTATGTTAGGAACACTTAGCATGATATCTATCCTTTTAGCAAATTTTTAATTGTGCAATACATTATTGTTAACTACAGATACCCAGATCTCATGAACTTACTCATTTTGTGTAACTGAAATTTTATTATTTGTTATTTTATTACAGATTAAGTGGGTATATATGTAGGTTTATTGCATGGATGTATTGTATAATGGTGAGGTTTGTGCTTCTAGTGAACCTATGTCTCAAATAGTGAACATTGTAACCAATAGGCAATTTTTCACCCTACACCCCTCTTCTACTCTCCCCAGCTTTGGAGTTACCAGTGTCAATTATTTGTCTTTCTGTTCATATGTACCCCTTGTTTAGCTCTCACTTATAAATGAGGACATACGATATTTGGTTTTCTGTTTCTGAGTTATTTCACTTGGGATAATAGCCTCCAGTTCCATCCATGTTGCTGAAAAAGACATGATTTCATTCTTTTTTGTGGCTGCATAGTATTTCATGATGTATAAATACCACATTTTCTTTACCCAATAAACCAGTGGTGAACATTTAGGTTGATTTCATGACTTTGCCATTGTGAATAGTGCAGCGATAAACATATGAGTGCAGATGTCTTTTTGATTTAACAATTTCTTTTCCTTTGGGTAGATATCCAGTAGTGGGACTGCTGGGTCAAGTGGTAGTTCTGCTTTTAGTTCTTGGACAAATCTCTATACTGTTTTCCATTGGGGTTGTACTAATTTACATTCCCACCAACAATGTATAAGCATTCCCTTTTCTCCACATCCTCGCCAACATCTATTATTTTTTGACCTTTTAATAATAGCCATTCTGACTGGTGTGAGATGGTATCTCATTGTGGTTTTAATTTTGCATTTCTCTGATGATTAGTGATATTAAACATTTTTTTCATATGTTTGTTGGACACTTGTATGTTTTCTTTTGAGAAGTGTCTTTCATATTCTTTGTCAACCCTTTAATGAGATTATTTGGGCTTTTTTCTCTTTTATCTGTTTAAGTTCCTTACAGATTATAGATCTTAGTTCTTTGTTGGATGCATAGTTTGCAAACATTTTCTCCCATTCTGCAGGCTGTCTGTTTATTCTGTTGTGCTGTGCAGGAGCCCTTTCATTTAATGAAATTCCATTTGTCGATTTTTGTTTTAGTTAACATTTGCTTTTGAGGATATAGTCCTAAATTCTTTGCTGGGCCAGTGTCCAGAAGAGTTTTTCCTAGGTTTCATTCCAAGAGTTTTTATAGGTCTTAACATTTAAACCTTTAATCTGTTTGGAGTTAATTTTTGTATATGGGAGATAGGAGTCCAGTTTTCTTCTTCTACATATAGCTAGCTAGTTTTCCGAGCACCATTTATTTAATAGGGTGTCATTCCCCATTGTTTATTTTGTCAACTTTTCCAAAGATCAGTTGGCTGTAGGTAAGTGGCTTTGTTTCTAGGTTCTCTATTCTGATCCACTGATCTCTGTGTCTATTTTGTACCAGTACCATGCTGTTTTGGTTACTATAGCCTTGTAGTATAACTTAAAGTCACATAATGTGATGCTCCAGTTTTATTCTTTTTGCTTAGGATTGCGTTAGCTATTCAAGGTTGTTTTTTGGTTCTACAGGAATTTTAGAATTGTTTTTCTATTTTTATGACATTGGTAATTTGATAAAAATTGTGTTGAATCTGCAGATAGCTTTGGGCAGTATGGACATTTTAACAATATTGATTCTTCCTGTCTATGAGCTTGGGATGTTTTTCCATTTGTTCGTGCCAGTTACAATTTCTTTTTTTTTTTAATTTCAACTTTTATTTTAGATACCGGCAGTACATGTACAGATTTATTACATGAGAATATTGTGTGATGCTGAGGTCTGAAGTACAGATCCTGCCACCCTGGTAGTGAGCATAATACTTGATAGGTAGTTTTTTAATCCACTCCCTCTCCCCTCACTCTCTAGTAGTCCGCAGTGTCTTTTGTTCCCCTATTTATGTCCATGTGTGCTCAGTGCTTAGCTCCCACTTATAAGTAAGAACATGCGGTGTTTGGTTTTCTGTTCCTGTGTTAATTTGCTTAGAATTATGATCTCCATTATCCACGATTTCTTTCATCAGTGCTTTGTAGTTCTCCTGGTAGAGATTTTATATCTCCTTGGTTAAATGTATTCCTGGATATTTTATTTTTGTGTGTGGCTATTGTAAATGGAATTGAGTTTTTGATTTGGTTCTCAGTTTGAGTGTTGTTGATATGTAGAAATGTAACTGGCCAGGCAGGGTGGCTCATTCCTGTAATCACAGCACTTTGGGAGGCTGAGGTGGGTGGGTCATCTGAGGTCAGGAGTTCCAGACCAGCCTGGCCAACAAGTGAAACCTTGTCTGTACTAAAAATACAAAAATAAAAAAAGAAAGAAAGAAAGGAAGGAAAGAAAAAACTAGCTGGGCATGTTGGCATGCTCCTGGAATCCCAGCTACTCGGGAGACTGAGGTAGGAGAATCGCTTGAACCTGGGAGGCAGAGGTTGCAGTGAGCCGAGATCGTGCCACTGCATTCCAGCCTGGGCGACAGAGTGAGACTCCATTTAAAAAAAAAAAAAAAAAAACAAATGCAACTGATTTTTTGCATGTTTTGTTTCATATCCTGAAACTATATTGAAGTTGTTTATCAAGTTTAGGAGTCTTTTGGAGGAATCTTTAGAGTTTCCTAGGTATAAGATCATGTCATCAGCATATAGAGATAATTTGACATTCTCCTCCTTTCCAATTTGGATGCCTTTTATTCTTTCTCTTGCTTGATTGCTCTGGCTAGGACTTTCAGTACTATATTGAATAGGATTGGTGAGAGTGGGCATCCTTTTCTTGTTCCAGGTGTAACTGAAACTTCATACCCATTGAACAACTTCCCATACCCCCCTACCCCTACCCTCAGCTTCCGATAATCACCATTCTAGTCTCTGCTTCTATCAGTTTGACTATTTTGGATACCTCATCAAAGTGAAATCATGCCATATTTGTCCTTTGATTGGTTTATTTCACTTAGCATAATGTCTTCCAACCAACTATGCCCTAACAAATGACAGAATTTAATTCTTTTGTAAGGCTGAAAAATACTCCATTGTATGTATATGTCACGTTTTCTTTATTCACCTGTTGATGGACATTTGGGTTGTTTCCACATCTTGGCTGTTGAGAATCATGCTGCAATGAACATGAGAGTGCAGATATCTCTTCAATATACTGATTTCATTACCTTTGGATTAATACCCAATAGTGGGACTGCTCAATCCCATGGCAGTTCTATGTTTGATTTTTTGAGGAAGCTCTGTGCTGTTTTTCACAGTGGCTGCACCATTTTACATTCCTACTAACAGTGTCTAACAGTTCCAATTTCTCCATGTCCTCACCAATGCTTTTTATCTTTTTTTTTAAAAAAAAACAGTCATCTTAACAGGTGCAAGGTGATATCTCCTGGTTACTTTGATTTGTATTTTCCTGGTGATTAGTAAAGCTATTGAGCACCTTTTCATATGTCTGTTGGCTATCTGTATGTCTTCAGAAAGATGTCTATTCCAGTCCTTTGCCCATTTTTAAGTCAGGTTATTATTTTTTTATTTTTGCTATGGGATTGTAGAAGTTTTTCATATTATTTTGGATATTAGCCTCTTATCAGCTATATGGTTTGCAAATATTCCAGTTTCGTATGTTACCTTTTCATTCTGCTAGTTTATAAGCCGATATGCCCATTTGGCCATCCTGGTACTTCACAGCCAGCCAAACAGACTGTTTGGTTTCTGTGTCAAACTGTTATTAAACATATAGAATCTCACTTAATTTGGTAGCTGGCTTAACAAGAGTCCAAGAAACTTGTCCATTGACACTTCAGTATCATGTGATAGGTTAACCAGGTGTGCACCTGGGGCTCCCCACCTCTCTAATTCTGTCCCATATTAGCAAGATGATCTGCAGCTCCAGGTGAAAAATACAAGAAGTATTGATGGAGAAAATATTTTTCTTGTGTGAGCAGACAAGGGCCTTTAAGGCTAACACTCTTCATTGCGGGCTCAAAACCTTTGAATGAGGTATGAAGAGAGTGCTGAGTGAGAATGGTGGCATCACAGAGCTCACGCTGATCACAGTCGCATTCTTAAGAGATGAGGTAATTCAAGGGGAGAGTTCAGTCTCCCCAGAAGACTAAGTGCAGTCATATTAGGAGGTTTCTGAACACTTTTTCTAGAGTGATTCTGATTCAGATTCAGGTACGGGTGGAGTGTAAATGTATGTCACTACATCACCAGCTAGACTAAGTTACTCTAAATTCTCCTTCTTTTCTCCAGCAAAATGCCCCAAATCTCTGTTAAATCCTGCCTTTTTGGTCTTGTCCCCAACCTTTCCTTCTGCCCCCCACAACTTTCTAAGGGTTTGTCATCATTGGCATGCTAATAAAATAGTTGAAGGAAGGTAATTCCAAACTGGACTGGGGAAAGGCTGGCTTATTTGTGTGGAATAGAGTTGTTTTAAATCACTGGTAAGAACTGATTTAATGTAATTTTCTTCTCCCTGAAATTTGATATCAGTATTTTATGGTACGTCCTAGAAACATACAGGTTTAAGTTTAAAAGGTGAAGGGGGCCAGGTGTAGGGGGTCATATCTGTAATCCCAGCACTTTGGGAGGTCAAGGCAGGAGGATCACTGAGCTCAGGAGTTCAAGACCAGCCTAAGCAACATAGTGAGACTCTGTCTCTACGAAATAAATACATAAATAAATGGTAAGTGCATATCCTTTTTTTGCAAAATTTCCTTTGAAATCTCTTTAAAAATACACAGAACAGCAAAAAAAATCAGAATATTTAAAGATTTTGTGTTTTTATTTACTGAAGAATAATTGGAAGGTGGGCAATGTCCAACTCATGAATATATCTCAGTATCTGGTAGTGTTTCTTAAGAGGATAACAGCTCTCATAAAAATACTGGCATTAAAAATGTTTTACTGACTGACAATGTAAATCTTTACCATTTTTCAATTAAAGAACAAATAATTTTTTTCAGAAAAAAAGAATACACTGTCGTTTGATAAACGACTTGTTGCTTCCATGATTTTACTTATTTTTCACACAAAGAATTAAATATTTTTCCAGAAGATTTAAGTGAGAAATGAAAGACATTAAGTCTTGTTTTATTTTCTTCTATTTATTCATATGCTAAAAAAGAAAGATAGGCTTTTTGTCTCTTCCTGAAGGATTTCCCAAATAAAAAAAATTAACCCTAAGGGAGAGACTTCCTTTTATACCTAGATGAAGAATCTAATCTTAAAAGCTACAGTATCATTTGTCATTTCTAATGATTGTAAGCATGTAAGCATAGGGATTTTTTGAAGACATTATTATCAAATCTATTTCCTGAATGCTTCCTCGTGCAATCATTTGTTGAGTAACCCATTACTGTTCTTGGGAAGTTGTAAGTGTCTTCCTCACAGCTGACAGTGGACTCCTCCTTGTTTAGGACTGACATAGAAACAGCACATTATAAACACTGGTCTAAAAATGCAGGATCCTTCAATACATTAAATCTTTGTGCAAGTATTTTTTAACATGGTTGTGTCTCTATTGCCTCAAATATTATGTGTTTATATCTCCAGTTTTTGATTTTTTTACAGGATGCTTTAAATTGATATTATCCTATAGTTTCATTTTTGCTAAAATAACTTTAACAAAGTCAATTGCTTCTTTAAATTCCTGTTTTCATTTTTAAGCTTCCATTGTTAAAGATTTTAAAGCAATGCTTTACATTGTTTTTTGTAACTCACTATGCTTTGTGAGATATTGACATGAACCCTTTTGCACCAGAAGTGGTTGAAAATGTAGATGCAAATAACCCATAAGTTAGAACAGAAAAATATATTATTAGATGCAGGTATAAATTCACTATTAAGAACATAGAAGAAAAACAGTCCCTACCTTCTGCCATGAAAAGGGTTTACCTTTGGTTTCCATGGCTTGGAAGAATATAGCGCTGGGTAACTGAAATGTCATTGGAGGTTTTTTGTTTTGTTTTTTCGTGTTTTTCAATGTTGTTAAAACAAAACATTGCTGAGGGACATCTCGGCCCACCTGTAGTTTTATGAGCACAAAAGCTGCCTTGTGTCCTTGGTCACTGTCGGCCTTTCACCAAACTGCAGCACTGAACTGATTGTAAAATACGTGCTTCTGTGATGGGAGATGCACTTAGAAATGTCACGCTGTACTTCTGTTGCATTCGTCTGTAAATGACTTTCTCTCTAAGTTAGACCAGGTCAGCCATCTGCTTGGGTGTAGGGCAGAAGTAGTAGCCTTGCTGTTAAAGAAGGAGAAGGATGAAGAGGAGGAAGAAGTGCAAGAAGAAGAGAAAAAGGAGGAGGAGGTGGAGGACAGGGAGAAGAAGAAGAGGCAAAAAGAAGAGTTGATATTTCCTGTAATAGGATTTTTGTGCCCTCATGGAGATTAATAGACTTGAAAGCTAGGATTTATTGAAACAGAAAATGATTAGTATCTAAATACCCTTACCTCCTCTTTTAACATAGCAGGAGCGAGCCACATCGCAGGGTTTTCCTGTATTCCCCACGCTGGAGGACTGTAAGCCCCAAATAAGGGATGGAAAGCCAGGCCTTACCTCCAACCCAGCCACTATGATAAGCTGAAGGAAGACAAGGACTTTGCCGCTATCTTGTCTTCCTCACTGTTTCTGCCACAAACTCATAGGAGCATCTGTCATCTATAGTTATGGGTTTCAATTCCACAGCCACTAGCCAAATGTGGCTATATAAATTGAAATTTAAATCAGTTAAAATAAAACTTAAAAACACTTCAGCCCTTCAGTCTCAGTAGCCACACTTCAAGCGCTCAATAGTTACATGTGCCTAGTGGCTGCTGGACTGGGTGTTGTAGCCACAGAACTTGCCCATCATTGCCAAGCCTAGTGGACAGCAACTTCCACACGGAGACTGAATTCCTGAAAGAACTTTCAATAATTGGAATAAAGGTTATCCAACTAAATTGCTTTTGAGTGGAGGTTTTAAGCAGATTTAGATCAGTTAACAGGAAACAAACAAAACCCACTTCTTTTAACATTTGCGCATCTTCATACAGTCATGTAAATTTGCAAATATGGTTCTATAACTTTAAGGAATTCAATTATTTGTTTTTCCTCGCAGAGGGGCTTTTGTCGTATTACTTTTCCTTTCTTGAATGTCTTAGGGAATTATAATAATGATTACCTCTCCTTTGATCACTTCTCATCTGGAGTTTCTTATTTCCTTTACACATGGTTCAGAAACACACACAAAACTTTGTCTGAGGTTCTAGTCTGGGCCCCGTCCTCAGGGGCATGAAAGAAATTGGCTGCCTGACCAAGTACAGGTGTCTAGGGAACCACGGGGGATAACCAGGTGTTAGGTGGAAGGGGTGAGTGGGGAATTGGAAACAGCGTGGAAATCGAGAGCTTTTGGATTGAAGATATTAGGAAAATGTGGGGAAGCACAAGTAAGGCCAAAGGACTCCACAGGTGAGGCTGTGAAAAGCCGAGCCTATAAATGAGAGCAGCCTTGCTGACCTAAAAGCGTAGATCCTTTAGTGTAATCTAGTTGCCTAAAGCTTACAAAGCTTCATCTATCCTAAGGTGGGCTCTGGGATCCATGACAGAATCAGTGCTCTAGTCTCAGAGGATGGAAGGAGTAAACTGTGAGTATTCTTTTTTTTCTTCTCTGTCTCGCTGTTCTGGATATAATTTAGCATCTAACTGTGCTCTAATTCTCCGTGTTATTTTCTCCATGATATTATTGTAATATCTTAAACTCAGGAATCAGTATTTTACAATGCTCCCTATCCTCCTTGCCACAAGGCAGATCTTCAGTGTGTGTTTGTTGACTAAAACAGCTCGAGGAGGAATTGCACCTCTGAAGAACATTATGATGGCCTGAGAAAAATAAATATGTGGTAGTACGTTCCTGCCTAAATCAGTTTTATGTCAGATTTCCCCAGCAATAAAATATTAGCGTATTTTCAAGAAGTGACATTTGTGCCTATGGTTTATTATAAGAAGTTCAAAATAAGGAATCCAGTGATTATTCTGCTACATGCATTAGATTTATACAAGGCTATTTCTTGAAGCATTTTTCAGTTCCTACAGAGTGTTTCACCACATTAATCAAAGGGTAGCTGTGCTCTAAAACCCGTTGTTTAGGGTCAGTGGAGTCTTTGTATTAATGTAGTACTAAGAAAAGAATTAGGCTAGGTGCAGCGGCTCATGCCTGTAATCTCAGCACTCTGGGAGGCCGAGGTGGGCAGATCACCTGAGGTCAGGAGTTCAAGACCAGCTTGGGCAAATGGAGAAACCCCATCTCTGCAAAAAACTACAAGAATTAGCCAGGGATGGTGGTGTGTGCCTATTGTCCCAGCCATGCGGGAGTGCAATTTGATTAGGCGCTGAGGATCTGACGTCTTTCCCTGCCCTCCCCATCATATACACGTTTTTCTTCATTCTTCAGGAAATGTTTACACTGTCAAAGCACATGGCTTCTATTAATGCCGTAATCAGCAGCACTATGCAAACTATGCAAACATAAATTTTCATGTTTAATGAAAAGTAGTGAAGGTCTAAGGAATGGCTGTCAGTGATTTGTTTCACCCATGGTCTGTGTGAGAAAAACAAAAATATGTGGTTTTAGGTTTTTGAAGCTATAATTTCACTAAAGGAGAGTCAACGACTACATATACTAAAAAGCCATGACATAGAGGGTGAGAAAGTTAAATTAGAGATGTGTGTGTGTATGTTTGTGTGTGTGTATACCTGGCTCTTTATTTATGTGTTTTTATTGATCCATCACCTGAAGGTTACATTATTTTTTTCTCTTATGAATCAACTCCTCCTTAAATATGTTTAGCATCTTTCAAAAGATATTTCTTAAAAAAAAAAAAAAAGACCTAGCATGCCAGTTTCTAGTATCTTAATGAGGATTCTCTAATGGATTTTTCAAATCTCAAGGCTTTCAGAAACTAAAAAATCCCACTTGTGTACTCTTCTTGACTCCACAGTTTCAGTGTCATTACGTTTCAGACTTCCTATTTGCCAACTATTCCGGTAGCAAAACAGAGTGAAAATTAATCTAGGTGGAATGATTCACATAGAGACACAGAAATTAGAACTCCTATACTTCCTATACCCAGTGGGTTTTTTTTAAGTAAACTATTAAAAGTATTGCTTGGCTTTTCAGTAGATTAAAGGGAAATAGTCTGAGTAAGCAGCCAGAAAATCCAGGCATAGGTAGCTTCTTTCCAGTGACTATGAGCAAATCTTAAGCTTTAATTAAAATAAAATTCTGGTCTGAAACTTGGTACCATGTTGTTTCAATAGATGCAACCCGAGGTAACAATTAATTTCCTTTTCCTTTTTTTTGAGATGGAGTGCAATGGTGCAATCTCGGTTCACTGCAACCTCTGCCTTCTGGGTTCAAGCGATTCTCCTGCCTCAGACTCCTGAGTAGATGGGATTATAGGGGCATGCCACCATGTCCAGCAAATTTTTGTATTTTTACAAAAATTTTTTAGTTTCTGAAAGCCTTGTATTTTTAGTAGAGATTGGGTTTCACCATGTTGGCCAGGCTGGTCTCGAACTCCTGACCTCAGGTGATCTGCCTGCCTTGGCCTCCCAGAGTGCTGGGATTACAGATGAACCACTGCACCCTGACAATTTGCTTTGTCTTTATTAGCTTCTTAGTGCCCAGCTTCTGTTTTATCTCTGTTTGCAATACCTCTTCCCCAAACAGCCAATTCTTGATATTCATGGTGGTTATGTTCTATAAAGTCACTGAAAACACTGAAATAGCAAATACTGAACCGCTGTGTCAAGAGGAAATACAGGGCTAGGTTCTTGTGAATCTCTGGTCACAATGTTTTCCTCAGCCCCTCAACACAGAACCTTGTTTTATATGTGTTTCTATTGGAAGACACCTTATTTTAGTACATATTGTTGATTCATTAGCATTGAACTCATGACCAGCGACATTGTAACTCACGTCTGAACGAAACATATCGAACCCACATATTTTCCCTGTAAGGGACAGCACGGCTCTCTTGCACTTGGAAACAACAGAAAGCACTTAAGCACTAGGCTTGGGGGCCGTTTTAAACAGCAACATCATCAACTCCAAAACCTCAAAAAATATGACACTAAAGGAACTCAAAAAGGACACTTGTGCACAGTATGAGAGCTGAAACAAGAAGGCAGAGCATTGCCATGTTGGACTTCCACTTGCTCTAAAGTTCCTTGATGGCAGAGCCTCAACACTGCTTTCCTCACCTTTATAACCCTGGAGCTTAGTATGGTGCCTGTCACAGCTGGTGCTTAATAAATCCTTCCTCTATGGAAGAGAAATAGGAAAACCCCTGTTCTGGTAGACCATATTACACAAGGCATGGCATGTGGTGTGTAATACCTCTGTGCTAGAGGATAATTTACAAAATAAAGGCAGAAGGGCTATGATAGCCCTAAACTATGCAGTAAGCATTTATTTGTCACCACAGGTGTAATTCATCTATGGCAGGTTATTAATGGAATTGGACAGAAAACGTTTACAAGTGTTTACATTATTGAGAGTCTGGCTATGTTTGGAAGCACTGGAGCTTTTTAAAACAAAATCAAATATATTGTATCTTTGAGGAAACGTACGAATCTCTCTATATGAAATATGTGGATGTATTTTTACAGCATTCTTGTTTAGAGGCATTTTCCAATCAGATAGGTTTCTCTAAGAATTAGAACCATCATTCGTTTTCTCCCTTAGTGTCAGTGCTACTAACCTACATACAATTGAGGGGGACGCTGCTAACCACTGCCAGTGACCAGAGAAAGAATTACCAGACTTCTAATATCCTCCCAAAAAGGCTTCACTGCACATACAATAGAAAAAACCTGGCAGCTCATTTCAACACAAGGCTGGGGTACATTTTCCACAGCATTCAACTCACTGGAGAGGCCCAGAGAAACAGCTACGGCTTCTTGTGTAGTTTACTGTCTCTATTATTCCTATTTATAAATCAAATTCCACTCTCAACACATAATGAAGTCTTTCATTACATTGAAGTATTCCATAAACTGTGTTATATTTTTAAGATCAGGACGTCTGTCTAGTAGTGCATATGATAGTAGTAATATTATAAACTTGATACTTTAGGCCCTTTTGGTTCAAACCTTTGTGATACTTTTAATGATGCAAAGTGCCTAATTGTAAGCCTGGATATTAGTCTCTTTTTGCATCTCATATAAAAGAATTGATTTTTTGAATGTGATGTTCATTTATATTAATTGCTTTGGAAATTTGCTCTATGGGCTTCATAATGCCAAAAACCAGAATAGCTCATGGCCGCTTTTGCCAAAAATCTGTTTTTCTAAAAGCTTTCTCTTCAATTGCTTTTCAGTAAATGTATTCCTGTGATCCATTCTTACAATTTATTACCAAATGCCTAAAATAGCAGGCTTTGTTCAGCCTTTGACCGAGAGATTCTGAGTTTGCTGAGACTTCAGTTGCCATTGAGAGAGCATCATTTGGAAGCATGGTGCCAACCACCTCCCAGTTAGCTGCAAGTTTCAGAAACTTGTTCTAGTCCCTCCTCTTAGCATCTTTTAAAAAACAGGAGATAACACCTAAAAAAGCTTGTTAACTGACAAAATGTCTCCCAAGTGTCAGATTTTTGTTGTTCCATTTATATTCTAATTTATAGAGTAATATTAACACATCAGAAAGGCTCATGGAGGTGTTTCTTGAAACCCTACTACTTACCTTTAGGATAAAAAAAAAAGAAGACAGTTATAATTTTCCTTGATAAAGAGATTAAATGAAGGTCCATATAGTGAGCAATGTCATTCACTCATTCTCCAGTTTTTTTTCTTTTTAATTATCTTCTAGGCGCACTATATTGGGAACGCAGTGATGAATTAAGCAGTTCCTGCCAGCATAGAGCTTAGTCTTATTGAGGAATTCTTAAACACATTTCTATTCTTCTTCTTCTTGGGGTACTATGACTAATAGAAAGTTGGTTGCATAGAGAATATTGATATTTTACAACTCAGATAAGAGTTTTCCTTTATTTGCAAAGGCAAGCTTACACTAACAGTTGCTGTCATTTGCTCTCTGGAAAGAAGTATTTTCTGTTTTCTCATTTCTTTAGCCAGCAGACACTAGGGATACAGTGGTGACAAGACAGTCACAGTTACTCCAGTGGCAACTGGAACAGCAGGATTATTTTTCCCTTGAGAATGACAATAATTCATTGTTTAGAGGGAGGAAAATCTTCCACAGAACACGACGTGAAATTCTGACAACCGCCCTTCCTTTTTTCCTCTTTCTTTCTCCTTAATTTATTTTGTCTTTTACTTACGCATTCAACTCTTCAAGATGTTTGCTTAGTACCAATACATTTTAGATGTTTTCACATTGATGATCCAAGTAAATTTTATGAGAAGCAGTTTTCCTTTACATTTTGCCTTCCTCCATTGTTTCTCTCTCTCTCTTAGGAATACTTTATTTTCCTCTCTATTTTTTCCATGTTGATTTGAACTATCAATTTGACTTTTAATATCCTCTAAGCAGAAATGCACGCATGACTTGAAGTGGCTTTGAAGACTAACTGAAGTGCTGAGGTTCAGCTGTGAGTTCCTCCATTGAGTTGTAATTCAACACTACATTTTGAGCTGAAGCTGAATGGAAAAGTTGGATGAGGAGCTTCATTCATTGTTTTACCACTTTATAAGCAGTGTTTTGTTTTGTTTTGTTTTGTTTTTTTTTTTGCCACGAAAAATAGATATGGCCAACCGTGAGCATTCAGGCTTCTTCTCCAAGCCCTACTATCTCTGGAGTTCTCTTTTATCCTATTCTAGGGGCTTTTGGTTTGCTGATCTTGAGGAGATTCTAGTATTTTTTGTGAAAGGGAAGTCCCTCTGTTTTCTGTGGAACGTGCTTCATCTTCCCAAAGCCGACTGAGTGGTGTTCCAAGAGAAGCTATTGTCAGGCATAGGATATCCGCCAAGAGGGGGAAATTATATCTTCTTTTTTAGCTGGAGATCAGATAAGGCTAAGATTTGCCCATGTGTTCCTAAGTTTCTCTGAGATGAAGGGTCGGGGCAGAGAGCCAGGTGTGGGAGAAGATCAGGCTTAGAGAAGACACAGTAGTGAATGTAGCAGCCCTTTCCTGCTACAGGTGGTTTGATGTGGCTGCTGTTTCTGGGCAGTGGACTGGATGGTGTAGAACATAGCTGGACTTGAGCCATCTTGCTATGACAATATGTAGGGGGTTGTCCCTGGGGAAAGAGACCACAGCATCCAGAAACAGTTGAATGGGCCACAGGAGGCAGAATCTGAGGAAGAGTGGAGGATGCTGGGGAGGCACCAGGTCTCCCACATCATGTGCTGTCTTTGATTACCTGCAAGGAACAACAAGGAAAGAACCAAAAATGTACCCTTGTTTCCTTATCTTCTTAGAGTCCCCCATATTGGAGCCTAGGAGAGTGAGAAGGAGGAGGGTGTGCCAGGGCAGAGCATTCCGTGCAGAGAGGAGACAGCCTTGAATAGGAGATGAGACTGAAGCTGTAAATGGACCTATACTAACTCTTCACAATGAAATATTCTACCCAGCAGGAAAAAAGGATTTGACATAGCATATTTAGGAGTGCTGATTGGAAAAAATAAAACTTTTTCAGTAGCATATCTCACTGAGATGAGATACTTAAATACACTGGTTACAAATGCTAATTTTCTTAGTATCTGACCCAGATAACTTTTAATTATAAGATTTCTTACAGAGAGAACTTGAAAGAAGAAATAAAGCATCACTAGAAATTCAGCCAATACTAACTGTATGTTGTAATTTGGCACTTAATTAATCAAATGCATCTTAAGTTGTACTGCAGGTCAGGTACCATGCAGGGTGCTTGGCATATGAAGATAAATAAGATAGGATCTCATAAGGCAATAAGCACACAATTATGCTACAGTTTGATAGGTGGGACAACAGGAGAGTGCACGATGAGGTCTGCCTCCGACTTGCTTGTTGAGATGTCTTCGAAAAGCCTGAAATTCCACTGGAGGTGTGGTTTTCTGAAAGCCCATTTAATAACAGCGGAGAAGAGTTGGCATTTCCCTTTGAGAACTATGTAAGCTATAATTAATGAGGAATTCTATCATCTGTCTCCCACTTTTGTACTCTGTACTGATGTCATGTTTGCCATCCCATCTCCCCATTTGGAGAAAACCGATTCATCTTTGAGGCCCAACTAAAATGTCAATGCTATGAAGCTTTGCTGGGTGGTGGCAGGTTAAATTAATCCTTCCTTTTTCCTTTATAATCATTTGTTCATATCACTAATGATTACATTTGCCATATTCTATTATGGCTAGTTTTTCATATGTTCATGTGAAAACAGATGTGTGAACCCCTTGAATTTTTTTTCTTTTAAGAAAAATAAAACACTTGTTAACCAGATAAAACAATAAATTGTGTAGAAAATTAATCATGGTTTTCTTAAATGGCTCTACTATGAATAGCATACACATTCATTAATTGTAGTGCAATATTACCATTTTGAGAAAGTTACACATGAGGAAATAGAAAATTTATCTGGGTGGGGTGCAGTAAAGAGCATTAAATCTTCATCTTCCATAGTGAGAAGTTAACATTCATTTCTTTTTTTTTTTTTTTTTTTTTTAGTATTTTGGTCAATCTGTTTCAGTTTGTATACATTTATTTTTACATATTTGTACACAATTTTGTATTTTACTTCCTTTAAACTATAGAAATTTTTACCATTTTTATCATTAAATAGTTGATTTTTAATACATTGCCAAGATAATGTTCTGCAGCTAATGCCAACACATATCTTTTCTTTTTTTTAATTTTATTATTATTATACTTTAAGTTTTAGGGTACATGTGCACAACGTGCAGGTTTGTTACATATGTATACATGTGCCATGTTGCTGTGCTGCACCCATTAACTCATCATTTAGCATTAGGTATATCTCCTAATGCTATCCCTCCCCCCACCCCACAACAGTCCCCAGAGTGTGATGTTCCCCTTCCTGTGTCCATGTGTTCTCATTGTTCAATTCCCATCTATGAGTGAGAACATGTGGTTTGTTTCTTTGTCCTTGCGATAGTTTGCTGAGAATGATGGTTTCCAGTTTCATCCATGTCCCTACAAAGGACATGAACTCATCATTTTTTATGGCTGCATAGTATTCCATGGTGTATATGTGCCACATTTTCTTAATCCAGTCTATCGTTGTTGGACATTTAGGTTGGTTCCAAGTCTTTGCTATTCACCCATACTGGAATGCAATGGTATGATCTCGGCTCACTGCAACCTCCACCTCCTGAGTTCCAGTGATTCTCCTACCTCGGCCTCCCGAGTAGCTGGGATTGCAGGTTCACCCCACCACACCAGGCTAATTTTTGTATTGTTAGTAGAGACGGGGTTTCACCATGTCAGCCAGGCTGGTCTCGAACTCCTGACCTCAAGTGATCCACCTGCCTTGACCTCCCAAAGTGCTGAGATTACAGGCATGAACCACTGCACCTGGCCGAATGTTGTTAATAGTGGCAAATAATAGTACAATTGTGACTGCTGTTAAATAATTTATAGTAGTTTCCTGGTCGATTCGCTCTGATTTTACAGTGCAAAAGTTATAAACCAGTTTGTAGATCTCTAGATCTAATTTTGGAATCCTCAAAATGAAGCCATTGGATGAATTCAAAGATTTGTTTTTTGTTATTATACTTTAAGTTTTAGGGTACATGTGCACAATGTGCAGGTTTGTTACATATGTATACATGTGCCATGTTGGTGTGCTGCACCCATTAACTCATCATTTAACATTAGGTATATCTCCTAATGCTATCCCTCCCCACTCCCCCCACCCCACAACAGGCCCCAGTGTGTGATGTGCCCTTCCTGTGACCATGTGTTCTCATTGTTCAATTCCCACCTATGAGTGAGAACACGAGGTGTTTGGTTTTTTGTCCTTGTGATAGTTTGCTGAGAATGATGGTTTCCAGCTTCATCCATGTCCCTACAAAGGACATGAACTCATCATTTTTTATGGCTGCATAGTATTCCACAGTGTATATGTGCCACATTTTCTTAATACAGTCTATCGTTTTTGGACATTTGGATTGGTTCCAAGTCTTTGCTATTGTGAATAGTGCCGCAATAAACATACGTGTGCATGTGTCTTTATAGCAGCATGATTTATAGTCCTTTGGGTATATACCCAGTAATGGGATGGCTGGGTCAAATGGTATTTCTAGTTCTAGATCCCTGAGGAATTGCTACACTGACTTCCACAATGGTTGAACTAGTTTACAGTCCCACCAACAGTGTCAAAGTGTTCCTATTTCTTTACATCCTCTCCAGCACCTGTTGTTTCCTGACTTCTTAATGATCGCTATTCTAACTGGTGTGAGATGGTATCTCATTGTGGTTTTGATTTGCATTTCTCTGATGGCCAGTGATGATGAGCATTTTTTCATATGTCTTTTGGCTGCATAAATGACTTCTTTTGAGAGGTGTCTGTTCATATCCTTCACACACTTGTTGATGGGGTTGTTTTTTTCTTGTAAATTTGTTTGAATTCTTTGTCGATTCTGGATATTAGCCCTTTGTCAGATGAGTAGGTTGTCAAAATTTTCTCCCATTCTGTAGGTTGCCTGTTCACTCTGATGGTAGTTTCTTTTGCTGTGCAGAAGCTCTTTAGTTTCATTGGATCCCATTTGTCAATTTTGGCTTTTGTTGCCATTGCTTCTGGTGTTTTAGACATGAAGTCCTTGCCCATGCCTATGTACTGAATGGTGTTGCCTAGGTTTTCTTCTAGGGTTTTTATGGTTTTCGGTTTAACATGTAAGTCTTTAATCCATCTTGAATTAATTTTTGTATAAGGTGTAAGGAAGGGATCCAGTTTCAGCTTTCTTTATATGGCTAGCCAGTTTTCCCAGCACCATTTAGTAAATAGGGAATCCTTTCCCCATTGCTTGTTTTTGCCAGGTATTTCAAAGATCAGATGGTTGTAGATATGTGGCATTATTTCTGAGGGCTCTGTTCTGTTCCATTGGTCTATATCTCTGTTTTGGTACCAGTACCATGCTGTTTTGGTTACTGTAGCCTTGTAGTATAGTTTGAGGTGAGGTAGCATGATGCCTCCAGCTTTGTTCTTTTGGCTTAGGATTGACTTGGCAATGGGGGCTCTTTTTTGGTTCCATATGAACTTTAAAGTAGTTTTTTCCAATTCTGTGAAGAAAGTCATTGGTAGCTTGATGGGGATGGCATTGAATCTATAAATTACCTTGGACAGTGTGGCCATTTTCACGATATTGATTCTTCCTACCCATGAGCATGGAATGTTCTTCCATTTGTTTGTATCCTCTTTTATTTCACTGAGCAGTGGTTTGTAGTTCTCCTTGAAGAGGTCCTTCACATCCCTTGTAAGTTGGATTCCTAGATATTTTATTCTCTTGGAAGCAATCGTGAATGGGAGTTCACTCATGATTTGGCTCTCTGTTTGTCTGTTATTGGTGTATAAGAATGCTTGTGATGTTTGCACATTGATTTTGTATCCTGAGACTTTGCTGAAGTTGCTTATCAGCTTAAGGAGATTTTGGACTGAGACAATGGGGTTTTCCAGATATACAACCATGTCATCTGCAAACAGGGACAATTTGACTTCCTCTTTTCCTAATTGAATACCCTTTATTTCTTTCTCCTGCCTGATTGCCCTGGCCAGAACTTCCAACACTATCTTGAATAGGAGTGGTGAGAGAGGGCATCCCTGTCTTGTGCCAGTTTTCAAAGGGAATGTTTCCAGTTTTTGCCCATTCAGTATGATATTGGCTGTGGGTTTGTCATAGACAGCTCTTATTATTTTGAGATATGTCCCATCAAGACCTAATTTATTGAGAGTTTTTAGCATGAAGGGCTGTTGAATTTTGTCAAAGGCCTTTTCTGCATCTGTTGAGATAATCATGTGGTTTTTGTCGTTGGTTCTGTTTATATGCTGGATTACATTTATTGATTTGCATATGTTGAACCAGCCTTGCATCCCAGGGATGAAGCCCACTTGATCATGGTGGATAAGCTTTTTGATGTGCTGCTGGATTCGGTTTTCCAGTATTTTATTTTATCTTATTTTATTTTATTTTATTTTATTTTATTTTATTTTTGAGACAGAGTCTCGCTCTGTCGCCCAGGCTGGAGTGCGGTGGCGCAATCTCCGCTCACTGCAAGCTCCGCCTCCCGGGTTCACGCCATTCTCCTGCCTCAGCCTCTCTGAGTAGCTGGGACTACAGGTGCTCGCCACCATGCCTGGCTAATTTTTTGTATTTTTAGTAGAGACGGGGTTTCACCATGGTCTCGATCTCCTGACCTCGTGATCCACCCACCTCGGCTTCCCAAAGTGCTGGGATTACAAGCATGAGCCACCACGCCCAGCCGCCAGTATTTTATTGAGGATTTTTGCATTGATGTTCATCAGGGATATTGGTCTAAAATTCTCTTTTTTTGTTGTGTCTCTGCCAGGCTTTGGTATCAGGATGATGCTGGTCTCTTAAAATGAGTTAGGGAGGGTTCCCTCTTTTTCTATTGATTGGAGTAGTTTCAGAAGGAATGGTACCAGCTTCTCCTTGTACCTCTGATAGAATTTGTCTGTGAATCCATCTGGTCCAGGACTTTTTTTGGTTGGTGGTTGGTAAGCTATTAATTATTGCCTCAATTTCAGAGCCTGTTATTGGTCTATTCAGAGATTCAACTTCTTCCTGGTTTAGTCTTGGGAGGGTGTATGTGTCGAGGAATTTATCCATTTCTTCCAGATTTTCTAGTTTATTTGTGTAGAGGTGTTTAGAGTATTCTCTGATGGTAGTTTGTATTTCAGTGGTATCGGTGGTGACATCCCCTTTATCATTTTTTATTGCCTCCATTTGATTCTTCTCTCTTTTCTTCTTTATTAGTCTTGCTTGCGGTCTGAATTTTGTTGATCTTTTCAAAAAACTGGCTCCTGGATTCACTGATTTTTTTGAAGGGTTTTTTGTGTCTCTATTTCCTTCAGTTCTGCTCTGATTTTAGTTATTTCTTGCCTTCTGCTAGCTTTTGAATGTTGTTTGCTCTTGCTTCTCTAGTTCTTTTAATTGTGTTGTTAGGGTGTCAAGTTTAGATCTTTCCTCTTTCTCTTGTGGGCATTTAGTGCTATAAATTTCCCTCTACACACTGCTTTGAATGTGTCCCAGAGATTCTGGTATGTTGTGTCTTTGTTCTCGTTGGTTTCAAAGAACATCTTTATTTCTGCTTTCATTTCGTTATGTAGTCATTCAGGAGCAGGTTGTTCAGTTTCCATGTAATTGAGTGGTTTTGAGTGCGTTTCTTAATCCTGAGTTCTAGTTTGATTGCACTGTGGTCTGAGAGACAGTTTGTTATAATTTCTGTTCTTTTACATTTGCTGAGGAGTGCTTTACTTCCAACTATGTGGTCAATTTTGGAATAGGTGTGGTGTGGTGCTGAGAAGAATGTATATTCTGTTGATTTGGGGTGGAGAGTTCTGTAGATGTCTATTAGGTCCACTTGGTGCAGAGCTGAGTTCAGTTCCTGGATATCCTTGTTAACTTTCTGTCTCGTTGATCTGTCTAATGTTGACAGTGGGGTGTTAAAGTCTCCCATTATTATTGTGTGGGAGTCTAAGTCTCTTTGTAGGTCACTAAGGACTTGCTTTATGAATCTGGGTGCTCCTGTATTGGGTGCATATATATTTAGGATAGTTAGCTCTTCTTGTTGAATTGATCCCTTTACCATTATGTAATGGCCTTCTTTGTCTCTTTTGATCTTTGTTGGTTTAAAGTCTGTTTTATCAGAGACTAGGATTGCAACCCCTGCCTTTTTTTGTTTTCCATTTGCTTGGTAGATCTTCCTCCATCCCTTTATTTTGAGCCTATGTGTGTCCCTGCACATGAGATGGGTTTCCTGAATACAGCACACTGATGGGTCTTGACTCTTTATCCAATTTGCCAGTCTGTGTCTTTTAATTGGAGCATTTAGCCCATTTACATTTAAGGTTTTTTTTTTTTATCCTGTCGTTATGATGTTAGCTGGTTATTTTGCTGGTTAGTTGATGCAGTTTCTTCCTAGCCTCGATGATCTTTACAATTTGGCATGTTTTTGCAGTGGCTGGTACCAGTTGTTCCTTTCCATGTTTAGTGCTCCCTTCAGGAGCTCTTTTAGGGCAGACCTGGTGGTGACAAAACCTCTCAGCATTTGCTTGTCTGTAAAGTATTTTATTTCTCCTCCACTTAATGAAGCTTAGTTTGGCTGGATATGAAATTCTGGGTTGAAAATTCCTTTCTTTAAGAATGTTGAATATTGGCCCCCACTCTCTTCTGGCTTGTAGAGTTTCTGCCAAGAGATCAGCTGTTAGTCTGTTGGGCTTCCCTTTGTGGGTAACCCAACCTTTCTCTCTGGCTGCCTTTAACATTTTTTCCTTCATTTCAACTTTGGTGAATCTGACAATTACGTGTCTTGGAGTTGCTCTTCTCGAGGAGTATGTTTGTGGCATTCTCTGTATTTCCTGAATTTGAATGTTGGCCTGACTTGCTAGATTGGGAGTTCAAAGATTTAACTATATTTAAATTGTTATTCTCATGGATACCATATAGAATACAAGCTAAACTCAGAGATACTGAAGTTGGATAACCCAGAGACAAAGCCTGCCTTTGACTCTTAACCTCTTTAAATACTGGTTTCCTTGCAGCTAGAATAGAGAGAAGAACAATGCCTACCTCAAAGGATTTTGTGAGAATTAGATAAGACCATGTTTATAAATTGCTTAATATAGTGCCCAGGCATTGTAAGAGGTTATTAAATATTAGTTGTTTTAATTGCATCTGTGATTACTTGTGATTCGTCCTTGTCTCTCATTCTCTGAGATTAGATGGATTTCCAACTAGAGAGAAGAGAAATATATTGCTAACTCTGAGAGTAGAATGGTGGTTACCAGAGGCTGGGAAGGCAAGGAGGGAGGGAGAACTGAAGAAGAAAAATAATATAAATACACTTGCTACTACTGAACTGTACGTTTAAAAATGATAAATAGGGTAAATTGTATACATTTTTTACCTCAATAAAAATAAAGTAAAATAAACAAAATTTTCAAAATGGTAATTGTTTACTTACATTTCATGTACTATATCTCATTTGATCCATACAAAACTGTAAAATAAATAGGCTGCACTGGGATGATGCCCATTCTATTGCATATGGAAAAGTAAACCTCAGAGAGGAGCAATTTGCCAAAGAGCGTGTAAGAAGCAAATACCAGATTTGCTGATATAAGCCAGAGTTTTTGAGCCAACAAGCAAGT
This sequence comes from Nomascus leucogenys, assembly GCF_006542625.1. Taxonomy (NCBI): domain Eukaryota; kingdom Metazoa; phylum Chordata; class Mammalia; order Primates; family Hylobatidae; genus Nomascus; species Nomascus leucogenys. Next base: position 41,618 of record NW_022096252.1, read on the forward strand.
TCTTTCTATTTTTGTACATGCTGTTATTCTCTAGATCAATTGCCATCGTATTTATTTCAGAGAAAAATACATATATCAGGGGCATCTACATATAAAAATTCTAGTTCTTTCTCTTTCTCTATCAGGAGAACAACAGAGCAGCATCTAACCTTGGCAGTTAGTTCCATTCTCTACGATGTTCTTTCTCCTCCAGCCTCCCTTGAAATATAAAAATGTCAGGTATGTCTACAAAAGTTCTGTCCTATTTGAGATCATTTTGAATTCGGTTAGTCGCTTCACTCTATAGGCGAACTCAGGTTAATGCACCTGGAAAGGAGGAGAGCAGCAGCCTTGCAGCTCCCAGCACCTCCACCCAAGCTGTGCACAGCCTGATGCTAGCAAGGACCTGCCACGGTGTAGGAGGGAGAATGAAGTCACATAGAAAGTCAAAAAGTGGTTTCCCAAGCAGCCAAAAACAGACCTCTTAAACGGCCCCCTCACATCTTTTAAAATTAAATGTTCAGCAGAACTTGAAACATTAGTAGATTAACATGTCAATACATCTTCCACATCACTGCACAAAGGTAAGCTCTAAGAATAAAATGCAGTGTTTAGATATATTTTTTTAACAGATATAAAAATTATAGGTAAAACAGAACATGGCATAACTCCAAAAAGATCTTTCTATTTGAGCATTGTGGTTTCAGTTACTTATGGAACCCAGATCTGAGCTCTAACAAATTCCCTGACACCAGTGTTATGGGATGAATTGCGTCCCCCTAAAATTCATAGGTTGAAGTCCTCACTCCCTATACTCCACAATGCAACCGTATTTGGAGATAGGTATGAAGCCAAAATTAGGTCACCAGCATGGGCTTTAATCCAATCTGACTTGTATCCTTATGAGATCATGACACAGACACACACAGAGGGAAGACCATGTGAAGACCCAGGGAGAAAATGGTCTCTACAGGCCGAGGAGGGAAGCTTCAGAAGACATCAACCTTGATCTTGGACTCTCACTTCTCATTTGTGAGAAAGTAATTTCTGTTGTTTAAGCCACCCAATCTGTGGTACTTTGTTGTAGGAACCCTAGCAAACTAACATGACCAGTGAAGCCTTTGCTTTGATGTTTAGGGGCTTTGCCAAGTCTTAAATTTCTAATGAAATCATGATGAGAGGTTGTCATCAGTAGCAAAAAATTAGCCTTGATAAAGAAAACCACCATTTTCACTTTCAGGTATAGAAAACCAGTATCTGTGTTCATGAGTGTGGGGTGTGATGAAATACCGTAAATATCCATGCTTCGTATTGGGTAGAATGAAAAGCCACCACTTGGGAGTCAGGGGTGTGAAGACCCTGTGAGCCTTGCGAACATCAACTTCCTGGAAATTTCCTCAGCAGTAAAATGGACTAATAATGCATTGTAATCTTGTGAGAAATAATTGAGCTAACATTTATGAAATACTAGGTTATTACAAGCTATAGAGTTACATAAATATAAATGTTATATAAGTGTTATCTACTAATGTGAGTCATTATTTTACATGGACTGTTTACTTGAAGGTAAAAATGGAGGTCGGGCATGGTGGCTCACGCCTGTAATCCCAGCACGTTGGGAGGCTGAGGTGGATCACCTGAGGTCAGCAGTTCGAGACCAGCCTGGTCAGCATGGTGGAACCCCCTCTCTACTAAAAACACACAAAAAATTAGCCAGGCGTAGTGGCAGGTGCCTGTAATCCCAGCGACTCTGGAGCTAAGGCAGGAGAATCACTTGAACCCAGGAGGAGGAAGCTGCAGTGAGCCAAGATCCCACCATTGCACTCCAGCTGGACAACAAGAGTGAAACTCTGTCTCTAAAAAAAAAAAAGGAACTGTAGGTATCTCATCCTCAGCATATGATTTGACATTAGTATGGATGTTAAGTACTCTCATTTTGGGAGGAGGGGGCTTTTAAAATAAGGCCTAAGAAGATGATGGAAGCCTACCAGGATAGGTGAGAAAAACAGGTATCACAGTCTTACTTTGGGTACGCTGGGTCTCCCCAGCATCCCATAATCAACATGGCACACAGCTGCTACTTCCATTTGGATTTAGCAATTTCTCCATGACATATACCTCATTATGGTATAAAAGAATAAAAGAACTTAGAAGTTAGCCCCCTGCTGACCTATCTCTTGGCTCTGTACTATAATAAGACCTCAAACACAATGAAGTTTTCCAATAGCATTTCATTCTCTGCTCCACCAGATAGCTGGGGAAAAAATTAAAAGTAACCTAAGTTCATTGAAAACTCTTAAAATGCAAAAGTCCTTTAAAAAAGCATAATCTTCATAACCCTGTTATCTACTGCTAGTGTATCCATTTTCTTTGCATTCCCAACACATACTTTTCTTTGCTAAACTGCCTACTTCAATTGGGCCAGTTTCTCAGCGTCAGCTCTGCTGATATTTGGGGCTGGATGATTAATTGTAGGGGCTGTCCTATGCTTTGCAAGGTGATTAGCAGCACCCAGATCTCTATCTACAACATACCAGTAGACCTCCTAGACCCTTAGCTGACAACCAAAAATGTCTCCAGATTGCCAAATATTCCCTGGCAGGCAAAATCACCTGCAATTGAGAACCACTGGTCTACACCAAGAGAAAGATGTTTTGAGGAATTCCAGGGAAGACTGTGAGAATGAGATGAGCAGGCTGATGCTCAAATGAGAAAAACCACTGCGTTCACCCTTCAGTCCTTACCTTCCGTACCTTCTTATTCCTTGGCTTGTCATGTTTAAAGGAGGCAAATAGAATCAGGAATCATAGGACAAATATGACCACAAAGCATGGTGTGAGAGGTGTGACTTGGAATAATGTGAGAATGGTGGGCACATGAAGAACCCATTGCAAAAGTGGCCATGCCTTAGAGAAATAATGGAACAATTTACATTTATGTTGTTAGTCTTTTACATTAAATTCTTATATCAGCTCCGCCAGGTTGATATTATCATCCCCACTTTATGTCACAATGTTTACTTCTGTTATTTAAAAAAAAACCCTAAAAACACAAATACACAGAAACCACTCTAGAGAATGTAGACATTTAGGGCTTCATAGATTTTAGATCATCCAGCCACATCTCTACCTTTACTGATAATCTCTGTGAGGTCGAGATTCAAAGATGCTAAGGGACTCGACTGCAGTCATGGAGCTAGTGGAACTGAGACCAGAAAAATTTCTCGGTTCCCTGATCAATGCTCTTTCCACTGTCTTACTCCACTTCAACTAGGATAGCATTTTCCCCTCAACTCACATTCTAAGACATGCCCTAAAGATCCTGGTTCATATACATGGTTCTAATACATGTATATAAATATATAATGATTTTTGTCTTTGAGTTTGTTTACAAGCTTCTTTTGAATAAAAACTGCTGTCATAGCTAAGTAGAGGCTTTAGAACAGGGGCCTGTGATTGTCTATTCTCCCTAGTAAAGGAAAGAAGAGATGATTTAAAGGAACAAGCATGTCCAAGTAGGGCTCCCTGTATTACCCAATTCCTTAACTCCCCTTACAAGGCTTCCGAGCTCTGCCTTGGGCTGCTCTTGCTGCCTGATCTCCCTCCACTTCCTCACCCTGCCTGGGCTCTGTGCCTTTGTCCCTATTACTCCCCCCAACTCCAGCTTCCCCTCCCCGCCCGTCAGTCAAGTGGAAAGTCTCCTTTCAAACAAATTTCACGTCTGATCTCCTTTATGAGCATTTTCCACCTACCTGACTCTTCCATGAGGTTGCACTTTGAGTCTTTGTATTAATGTTTTCCAAAGTGTACTCTGTGTGTGTCAGGTCGGACATGGGCTCTAAGATGACGTGTGTCCTTGCATGAGCGTGATGTCAGGGTCTTCAGTCTCTCTCTCTCTCTCTCACAGTACCGTGTGTAGTTGTATAATAAAGGCTTTAAGAAGCGCTATGGCACAGAGGCCTGTTGACTTATTTTATCTTATCCTTCCTTAAACTTACCTAACCTTTCTTAAGTAACACCTGTTTGCAGTCAAAGAACCTAGTGTTTCTTAGAATTCGCCGTAAGAGAGGCCATTTTATATCAATGAGTGTTCCAAACATTTATTTATAATTATTTTAATAAATATAAAAAGCAATTAGTTATTTAAAAATAATTATATGATTTTAATTATTCCTGTTATTTTAATTAATGACATGCTGCCTTAGATATTTCTGTTTTGACCCATGCAGGTAAAGCACTTAGCATATAACTTAATACATAGTAAGTACTAGATAAATGTGGGCTATTACTAATAAAAAGTTGCAGTTTTCTGTGTCTCCCTGACAAATGTATGTGTATCCTAATATGTATAAAAGTGTGTTTGTGTGTATACATGTGTGGCACTGCAGCACACATTGTATATTCCAGGCATGTGCTGGTCAGTGATCACAAAGAGGCTCACCATCTATCTCCCAATTTAGAGTCTAGTCCAGATAACCAATGAGTGTGGATTTTTTTCAAATAATGGAATGTATTAAATTCAATTAATTAATTAATTTTTTGAGACTGAGTCTTGCCCTGTTGCCCAGGCTGGAGTGCTGTGGTGCGATCTCGGCTCACTGCAACCTCCACCTCCTGGGTTCAAGCAATTCTCCTGCCTCAGCATCCTGAGTAGCTGGGACTATAGTTGCATGCCGCCATGCACGGCTAATTTTTTGTATTTTGGTAGAGACGGGGTTTCACCGTGTTGCCCAGGCTGGTCGCAAGCTACTGAGCTCAGGCAATCCGCCTGGCTAGACCTCCCAAAGTGCTGGGATTACAGGTATGAGCCATTGTGCCTGGCCATCGAATGTATTTTATACAGAGTAAATTGAACCTAGGAAACCTTGGTTTAAAACTCTATTCGTAACACAAACTTGATCCCTCACTCTATATGATGTGATGATTTTTTCATTTTTTAAAAGTGCAACATTGAACCAAATTATAAGACAATTAAAATATATAAGAAAGTATCATGTTAAAAAATCAGGCTCAAAAATTCTTGTATATAATCAATACAACAATTAAAGTGATTTTATAATTATTTTTGCAAAAAATAATTTTGATTGCTCAATCAATTTCTTAGTTTGGAGTTTCAAAATTACTTTTTTTTCCCCCAAGTTACATTGAATTTAAATATAAGATTTTAAAGAGTAACTGCCCAGAAGATAAATGAGCTTCTTATGTAGGATGAAACTTTCATTTTTGATGCAGGGACCATTGACACATTGTCTCTTATAGCCTTGGAGGCTCAATGCTTGGCAAAACATTTTAATTCAGATTTATTAAATAAAGATTTTGCTAAAAAATTACATACCTTCCAGGTATGGGAAATTGCTACATTTTGGACATTTGCCAAATTTTGAAGAGTAATTATTATGCGTGTGTGCATAAGAAGTTCTGTAAATGCATGGCCTGGCATACAGAATAAATTAAAACCTGCACAGTTTTTCCCTATTAAGATTAAACAAGAGAACCATTTTTGGCATGCAAAACCTTCCTGTGAGACAAGCTTGAGATCACTGACAGGAAGGTAAATTAACTCAAGTTCAGCTTTTTTAGTCCTTTCAGCCCCTTTTCTACCACTCCCCTTTTAGTGAAGCAGGCAGACCATCCACCTCCTCCCCAAGGACTCTGGGCTCTTATGCTGAAATATTTGCATTTCAAAGGTCTAAATAGGTAGTACCAGAAAGTGGCATTTTGATGACATTTTTGACATGTACAAGAGAGATGGTTTTTAAAAGTTGTCCTTTTAGTAATCTTTTGTATCTCTCCACTGTCATAATATTTAACACATGACAATGAAATACGTTTGTCTGCCTTCCTTTGTGTCACATAAGCTCTTGGAAGGTAGGCACGTTTTATTCATCTGTGCTTTGCATTCTCCACTAGTGTCAGGCATATGGAAATGCTGAATAAATGGCCTGCACTATCAACACATATACCAGCATATTCAGAAGGCCTGGACTGCCTTCACAACAAGCCCATGAATCTTACCTGGTCAAATTCAGGACAGAATCAATTTGGACCAAGAGTTCAGAAAACTAGAATTTGAATCCTATCGGTTGCTTCCATGCTCCCTGGGTCAGTCACTTCAGTCTGATTCTCACTTTCCCCATCTGCCAGCAAAGGGTCTTGACTAGCCAACAAGTAAGATTCTTTCTATAAATATTTTCAATAAATATCTTTCCAAAGGTGGCCTAAAATAATTCAACAAAATACTTTATAACCACTAAATTGTACCATAATATATTCTGTGGGGCTACTAGTGGATGTTATTTATTTATTAAAAGAGATTTGATCAATGAGCATCACTGATAACTTTTTTGATGTCATAACGTAAGCTGCCAGCCACTGGCAGAAGCTAAAATGGAACCAAGGATTGATCATTAAGTTTCCATCAGCACTTCAGACTTTATTCTTTTCCCTCAGGGTCCCTGATATTTTATGTGATGCCTTCCCTGTGTTTCGTACAATTCATTCTCATTAGTGCTCTTCATGAATGTGTCCGATCACCAGGGCTGGTTGGAAAAAATTTATCTTTTTATCCTTTGAAACTCATGCTTTTTCTTGGTTTAATTAAACACAGGCAGTTTTTTGGAGGATTTTTATATTATCTAAGTATCATGATGTAGTTGAAAGAGTGGTGCCCTAGACGTTAAGAGATTCGAAATTGAGTTCTGTTGCTGACACTAAATACCTGTACTAGTGTAAATTTCTTTATCTCACTGGGCTTCCATTTTCTCACTTACAAAGACCATGGAAAAGAGTGTCTTCTAGCTATGATATTTATTACTCTGTAATGTTATAAAGGCAGCTTCAAAAGTATTGGTTGAACGAATTAGGAAAGTAATGACTTATTGCTGTATTTAAGTACTCTTGCACATGTCAAACATAAAAAGGGGCCACTTTTATTTCTGTAAACCCATCAGCAAATGACATTGTCATGCTATACTAATGCTTACCTTAAAATGAATGTGACTTTGTTGCTCATACCACAAAATAATTTGTCAGCCACCAAAATCAACACTGGCCTTCATCAGCTAGTTACTTCTTCAAGGTCCTACCAAGAGCCACTAGCATCAATCTAAGGTAACATGTACTGCATATAAATTACATGTTACACTGAAAAGGGTAAAATAGAACAAAACTTTTTTTTTTCCCCAACTGACACTGATAGCCATTGTGAATTGACTTTGTACAAGCAACCAGGAAGAGTTTTATGAGTCACAAGAACAAGGCAGAATATAAAAGTTCCTGGGTAATTGTCCTCAGTAATTTGCTTTGCTTATCAGAGTGCTAATAGGTTGGGTCTGCTCTTTTCCGATATACTCACTGTTTTCTCCTAATGCACAATCTTTGGAGCTTAAGTAGAATGCTATTGAAAAATAGGAATGATTTTGCAAGGATGTAGTCTGGTTTGTTGCTTTCAAAGTAAATTGATTTCATATCTCTTGCACTCAAATAAAATAATGTTTATATACTTCTCTAAATACTCTTTCTCCCTGTAGGAGGATTTCTATGCTAAATGCATTAAGATAGCCAATGCACTGGTTAATTTTATTAATCTACTGATATTTCCTGAGGTGGTTTGGGGGCCTAATGTAGCTGTTGGGGAGAAGGCATATATATCACTTTTGCTATTGCTATGCAGCATAACAACTACAGTGATTTTGCACTATAAAGACTATCATTAACAGGTGTAACTGGTACATTGAAGGAAAGTGCATATTTAAAATAGGCATGGATTATATGATTTAACATATGTCAGTACGAGAAACCAGAAAACCCGGCTAAAATGTTCTTAAATATAAATTAAAAGCCTGGAGGAAGGGAAATTCTAGTGTTGGTTAATTCAGCAGCTCAATGACATTTGTCTCGGTTCTATTTTTTCCATCTTACCACTCTGCCACCATGGGTATGTTGGCTTCAGCCCTATGGATGCAAGACAGCTTCAGCAGATCCAGACATCACCCAACAATGTCCAAAACACCCTCCTTTTCTAGTAGAACTTATATAGCTCATTGGCTAGAATTGAGTCTCATGCCGATTTCTAAATCAATCATTGCCAAAAAAAACCCAATTACCATGATTGTCATCACTTAATTAGAAATCACATAGAAGTGCTAAGGAGGGCTCAACCTCCTCCAAATGGAGGGTTCATACGCCTACCCCAATACCTTGAACAAAATTGAGGTTCTGTTAAAAATGAAGAAAGAAAATAATACCTGTTGGCAACCCAAATCGCCCATCACATTAGTCAAATAGTTAACAAAATCCAGGGATGTTTATTTAGGAATTTACGTTTCAAATATTACTGAAGAATTACATGGTAGTCTTTATATATTCATTTTGCTTAAAAATAAATACATAAGTTGGCAGATAAATAGAATCGTATTCATTTTTAAAATGATTTACCTTTTCTGATTTAGATCATATTTTTAGAATCTTTGTTGCATTTATGTGTATGTGATGTTCTTTTAGATGAAAATTATTTGAAATACATGTACTTATGATGACTTAAGCTTTATGTTGCATGGCATCAAGTTCCTGTCAGTCTTCTCTTGGACTCTTGGATCAATGCAATTGAAGAATATTGCAAGGCAAAGTGCTCAATTACCATTCACAATTATTTGAATGATTCATGATTTTTCCAATTATCTACAACTCAGATGTACTACATAAATAAGCTAGGGGAATGACAGAAGGACTATACCTATTTCAAATTTTTGTGTAAATATGGACTCTATTCTCTTTTATTTATATATAACTATCATATATATAACACACTTATATTAAATCAATGATTTACTTTATAAATAGCTATCACATACTATAATACATTTAATATAAATTTGATGTAAATGTATATATGATAGCTATTTATAAAGTAAATTATTGAGTTTACTGTAATCATTTTTATGTACTTCCATTTATTTCTTTTGATTAAGCAGTTCAATGTAAATACCCCGATCTAATCAAAAGCTTTTGAAGGAAAATCATGGAGAAGATGGAAGCAGTAGAACTGTTCAGAGATTAGGTTGTAACATATGCTTGGTGTGGATTTTTTTATTATTTTTTAATCATACTATGCATGGTGGGCCAGATATAGTAGCTCATGCCATATATATATATTAGCCAGGTACAGTGGTGTGCACCTGTATTTCCAGCTACTCAGTAGGCTGAGGTGGGAGGATCACTGGAGCCCAGGAGTTTAAGGCTATAGAGAGCTATAATTGCACCACTGCATTCCAGCTGGGGCAACAGAGAGAAACCCTGTTTCTAAAATAAGTAAAATAATATGCATGCTGTGTAGTATTTTGGCTTTAAAATTTGAGGGCATTTCTCATGATAATCTGGACCACTTCTACTTTGTAGGAAACTATATAATAACATTGATAACTTAGAGGACCTAAGTGATTCTATGGAATCTGTAAATTCAAATGCTCAAGGTGTGACAGCCGAGAGAGGAGGTACAAACATCCCCCAGGCTCTGGAAGATCCACTCCACCAAAAGGAAGCAACAGTTTTAATTTGCTTGTGTATTTATTGATTTACTTATTTTGGACAGAGGTCTGAAACACAGTGTCTTTGGGGTTAAATTAATTTTGAAGTAAATTTGACTCTATCAAGTCAGTAGAAACATGGGTTAAAGCTTGAGTAACTGATTCTCAAATCCAGAAATTACTGGGCAGACATAAACTTCCTTTGGTTTCTACTCAATAGGTCAATTTCTTAGACTATTAATGCACAAGACGAAAAACAAGTGTGTATTTTTTCCCCTCAGGGAGGATGAATTGGCAATATTTTAGTAGAGGGTCATAATTAGTTTCAAAATGTTCACCAGACCCCTCAGTGTTACTCTTGAAGGCTTTGTTGGTGTTAATTAGGAAGTTTTATATCTACTAATGCGTATTTACATGTAATGTATTACATAAGCACATAGCATGCATAAACACACACGCATTTTTTTTTTTAAATCTGTGTAGAAGGGTTAATAGTTCTTTTGCCACCTGGAAGCAGTTTGTGGACCACCTAACCCCCCATACTTCTGAAAACCATTAATAATCAAGAAATTCTAGAGGACAAAGCATTTGAAAGTATTTTGTAGAGGAATCTCTACCCTCAGGCTCAGATTGAGGCGAGCTGTTTCTTAAAAAGCATTCTTATTGCTACATGCATGCCCATCAATGGGAGGATAAGTGGGTTTCTGTGTCATAATTGCCATTTTCTGTGGATTCAGATTTGTATGGGGATAAACTATGGTGGAATCTCAAGTTGGCATCAGGGGGAAAATGACAAAACCTGGAGCAGGAAAGGAAACAGGATTGGGCTAGAAGAAAATGTTTATAGAAAGTGCAGAAGGTGTGTAGATTTTAGTAGAGCATTTTTTAAAAAGAATAAAAGAATATGTTGTTTTTAAAGGAAACACTGGAAGGGACTAAGCAGAGTGACTGAATGAACATCTATTAACTCCTTGTTTATAACCTTCGAATTTTGTGTTTAAGAGAAATTTTAATAAAGTGAAGACAATCTACATTTTGATTCATTCTTGATGCCACTGTGAATTAGTGATGGGAAACATCGGGGGGAAATCAAGATGTGAAAGGTATGGAAGCTACCAACTCATCACTTTTATCCAATTTGCGACAGCATTTTCACTTTCCTCACTGAAGCCAAATCATGCCATTCACCTTGCTACCCTTTCTCTAGCTTAGAGGCATCTCAGCAAGCTTTGAACTTAGTTTGTTTTGGCTTTATTTCCAATACAATCATTGGCTCTCGCAAGGCCCTTTTCCATCAAAACAATAATAACCCTGAAAACAAATCAAAGGAGTTATCAAAACCTAGTCATAGTTATTAGTACTTGTCAGACATCCAGGGTGACAAGATTAGGGACTGTTTGCTTATTATGGAGAAGTTGGGTTTTTTCCTTTTCCATTTTTTGTTTTTTTTTTTTTTAAGGAGTAAAACAGCTGTTGCAGATGGAGGTATTCTGCGAGCATGACTCAAGCACAGTATTGTGTGAAAATGCAACCAAATCATGTCCTATTTTTACCACAGTGCTACATTTGTTAAGAAAAGATGCAATATATATCTAATATTTGCAAGATTTGGAATCAGTTTTGTGAACTGTATTGTGCTTGATGATTTCGGAGAAAATCACTGCAAAGATTCTAAGTGTGGTGTAGGCATTTGTCTACTATGAATACTTCTGCTAATTTGTGGCATTTTGCCATGTTGCTGTAGCAGTATTTTTATGTGCTAGTCTATTTCTTGATAACCATTTAATTTTTATTAATTGTGTCTAAATTCTTATGAACCATTGATATTTCTTATTTCCCTCATGCATGTGTACTTTTTTATTTTTGAGAGGGAAGAGAACAAAATGGTACATGGTGAAGTATGAGTATGTTTTGATTTTTCTTCTCAGATTTAAAGAAAACATGCATATCTACATATCTTAACTCAGTCACCGTTCCAAAATATGGAATTTTGTCATTTTCAAAACCTTTTCCCAGAAAACAGCCTTATTTGTGCCCTCTAGTGGTAGATGCATAAATTTATGCGGTAAGTCAGAGAAAGCTCTCTTTTTTTCTTTCAGTACATAATGATTCAGCATCCAAATAACTAAACAGTGTTAACTCATACCTATACTTAAAGAAAAATACTATGTAATTGAGCTTAATATATTTTCCAAATGCATCAAAATTATGTATTGAAGAAATAACCCTAGCAGTTATCTCGCTAGAGAAAGTTCTGAAATTACAGTAGTATAACTCCTCATGAGTTTTAGATTCCTTTTGTCCAGCAAAATGCTGTTATTCTTTGAGAAAAAGTAAGCACATTTTACACAAATGCATTTTCTCTTCTTGGAATCTGTTTTAAAACTCTTCTAAATTGCTGCATTCGTTCATAAACTGTTTCTTGTTTTGGTACTGATAAGTATCACTAGAAAGCTACATGAAAGCAAAAACTGTCTTGTTTAACGTAGCAATAACTGTCCCTGATAGAAAAGGCCCAGACAGAAATGGCTCTTGAACTCATGGCTCCACTGGGCATCTACTGGGTGTATAACCAGTTCTGTTTCCTGTCTCTGAAACAGTCACTGCCTTCATTCAACACGTCCATTTTCCTGTGTGACCAAAGTTGATTGGGCCAGGAATAGAGTCCCTATCAAACCAAGCCAACTAGAATCCTCCCCTGGGAGGATTCTCCTCCCTGAAACTAGCACTGAGAAAGAGAGTAGGTATATTTCTAGCATAGGAAGCCCTACAATACATTTTCTGAAAAACTACTGGTAGCCATGTTTACTGCCAAATGGTGGTGGTGAGTTAAGAATGGGAAAGAAAATTTTGGTGGCATTAATGCCTCTGGTTTCTGTTGCGAGGATGAAGCTGTCTGCTCTTCTTATAACCCCACTTTTCTCTTCTTTTTTGGTCGTTAATTCATCCTTGGATTTGGTAACACAATGCATTTTTAGTATGCTTAGGTTAATTTGAGTTTGAGTTTATTTTCTATCACTTTTTGCGAAAGTAATAAAAAT